>NW_027359946.1:0-258 GCF_012295235.1 Primulina huaijiensis | reverse complement strand
AATCTACAAATATAAATATAAATGTGTATTTATAAAAAAGATTTGAAATGGAAATAAAGCATAATTAATAAAGAAAATAAATTACTTTCAGGCTTAAAAAAAGCAGTAGACCGTAAACTTTATTTGTTGAATGAGAACAAAAATCAGGGTTGAGATTTGGGATGAGTTAGAGAACAAATATATATATATATATGTATTTGGGCCCCTTATTAGGCCGGGCCCTGAGGCAACCGCTTGGTTGGCCTCATAAAAGGTACG
>NW_027359945.1:0-1915 GCF_012295235.1 Primulina huaijiensis | reverse complement strand
AATTAAAAATTATTCTATATATCATGTTATTTAATATTATATAAATTTATAATAAAGATTTCCCAAATAATAATGCTAATAAATAAGTAAATCACAGAAATAAATTAAGGGGGAAATATGTGTACTTGACATCAAAGTGGAAGAGACAAAGCCTGAGCGCCGCCACTGTAATAATCATGATTCAGAGAAAGTTGCACTTTTCTTGAAACCAGTGAACGAAATCGCACTTGAGATTTTGTTATAAATCACGATTCTTTCTTTCTTTCTTTCATGTTGGATTGGGACATTCTCGTCAATCGATGCAGACATTTTAAACTTTCTCAGTTTTATTTTAATTTTTTTTTTTTGGTTCTTGGAAGAACTGTTTTGTTTATCATATTGTAAATTTGGGTCATTGTTCTTTTCGTTTAGCTTTTTTTTTGTTAAAAAAAATAATCTCGTTTGTTTTATTGTATAACATTAAAAAATAATTACGTGACATCCGAAATATTGATGTTAATACTAAAAAATATTGATATGCTATTGTTTTAGGCAAACATTTGTGTGAGACGGTCTCACGTGTTGTATTTTGTGAGATATATCTCTTATTTGGATCATCCATTAAAAAAATTACTTTTTATGCTAAGAGTATTACTTTTTATTGTGAATATTGGTAGGATTGACCTGTCTCGCAGATAAAAATTCGTGAGATCGTCTCACAAAAGACTTACTCATTGTTTTATATCATGTCAGTATTCCGACGGACCGAGAAAATTCAACTCATAAATCAAAAAATCTTTGTTAAAACGGAGATAAGGATTTAAATTTGATACTTGAGCTTTTGAAATTCAAAAAACAATTACTTCTTACGTCTGATCATGTTTAGGCTCGTGTTTATTCATACATTAATAAAGTTATTGAAAAAAATAAATTTTTTGAAAAATTTTTATAATTTTACTCATATAAATGTTGTAATATAATAAAAAATTTGTTGGAGCTTGGAAAAGTTACTGTATTTAAATGATATGGATATAATGTTGTAATATAATAAAAAAATATGTTTACAAATAGATTATAGTATTTTTTACTAAAGAAAGATATATATTCTTAATTTCTTATTGTAGAACTCGTTAATTAATTAACATTTTAAATGTTATTTTCTACTATATTTTAAAATTTTAGAGAAGATATTGGAACTTGAACATGATTATTATGAGACTGAAAAGTAATAGATCTTATATTATATAATTATATGCCTAAAACTGCCAAAAGAACAACAAATATTTCCAAAAAGAAATGTTTCAATATGTTTGGTTTCGAATAAATAAATTNTATTTCTTTTTATTAAAATATTTTTCCCAACTTTTGCAACACATTGTGACATTGTCCTCCATTTGTCTAAGATATATAATTTGTATCATTATATAGTTCTCTTTTTCAATCTTTAATAATTTTAATGAAGAATGTTGACGTGACAGTGACATTGTAAACATAACTGTCGTGTTCGCGCAACATCCTCCGCAGCATCAGAAAAATAATTAAAATTTTATATAAAAGATATATTAAATTATGATTGAAATTTGAATATATGTATATATATATTATATTATTTTATTAAGTTTAAGATATTTAGAGTAATTAACTTTTGATGTCATGATCTGTTTTAATAATTACATATATATTAATAAAATGTTAAAACATTAACGTAACTAACATTTATCTTAGCGAATAGAGTTTTTTTTCCCTAAACATCAAGCTGCAGGTTCAATTTCTACTTTAGTCTTTTTCTCCTTTTTTTTCTATTTATTTTTTTAATTCATATATCAAAATTACAGTGTAATCCCTCACTATTTCTTAAAATTAAATTTGATCATCATTTAAATATAAACTAAATGAATTATAAAAAATATTGTAAATAAAAATAAATGAATTTATA
>NW_027359944.1:0-835 GCF_012295235.1 Primulina huaijiensis | reverse complement strand
ATCGTATATTAAAATATTTACTCATGCATTATACATTCAACTGGGAATAAGATGTCTCTACTTGTCAAATATGTACATTGACGGAGCCAAGGGGTCCTGGGCAGTGGCGAAGCCAGAAATATAGTTATACTTGAGTTAGAATTTTAAACTGTAAATTTTTTTAATATTTTAAATTGATCTACCCGAGCTAATATCATATTATTAAAAATTATACAAAATTTACATATAATTTTTTTTTAAAAAAATCGGGCTAAACCCGAGTACACAAGCATGTGGCTCCGCCCCTGGTCCTGGGTGCGGCGGTCACTCTTAATTTTTTATTTTCATTGACTAAATACTTAAAAATAGTTATATTTTATTCACTTTTCTCCATGAAATTTGCTCATTCACACCTAAAATTTTTAAAATTTTTTTGCATCTCAACTTCTATTTTCTGGTCCCTGAATATATAATGAGTAAACCCTCGAATTTAACACAATATTGTTAAAACTATGTAAATAAATCAAACCGTACTAGGTGAGTGACAAACTTATTTAAGTCGACTTGAAGTTTGGCGATTGAGCTAATTAAGCCCGAGTTTGTTTGGATTTTAGTTTCTGAATGCTGTATCCTGATTCATGTGCTTGAAACTTTTTTTTAACTAATTTTTTATATGTATTTTATGTCGACAAGAATTTTAATAGGTGGGGACAAGATTTGTCAAAGTTTGGCGGAGAAAATATTAAAAACGTGGGCTGCACATCTGTTGAAAGGAAATGTCGTGAAAATTCAGATAACGCGTTTTTAACGTGTGTTCACACGGTCAGGAGGCTCTATAAATAGAGCTCCATTCTTT
>NW_027359943.1:0-755 GCF_012295235.1 Primulina huaijiensis | reverse complement strand
CCTTCCCATCCGCCCCAAGTCCCTATGGGAACCGTTCCCTCAGGTCGATCCATAAGATCCCACACTTGGTTCGAATGCCTGTAATTCATCTCAGATTCCATTGCTTCAAGCCACTTGGATGAATCGGCATCAGATAACGCTTCCTTGAAAGTCCTTGGATCACATCCATGGATAGGCTCATCATGGCCCTCTTCAAGAAGCGGACCATATCTCATAGGTGGTCTCGAGACTCTCTCGTCTCTTCTAGGAGCTTGTATCTCCTCTCTTGGCTCTTCGGGTGTGGGTTCTACAATTGTGGGTGTATCTCGAACCTCTTCGAGTTCTATCATCTCCCCTTTTCTATCCAATAGAAATTCTTTTTCCAAAAAGGTTGCATTCTTAGAAACAAACACCTTTGTTTCTTGGGGATGATAGAAACAATATCCAACTTAATTCCTTGGATATCCCACAAATTTACATAATATGGATCAACAATCCAATTTTATCTCCCACTACCTGCTTCACATAAGCAGGGCCCCCATATTCTAAGACAAGAATATTTGGGAGACTTACCCATCCATATCTCATATGGTGTCTGCCTTTAAATGGACATTTAGTGGAATATCTTTCAATTTTAAGTTATAGAGATCGTCTTCAAGTTCACCAGTACCAATCAAACATTCAGTCTTGTAAATATTGCAAACACCTTTGCCAAATAAAAAAGAATATCTATCTTTATCAACATAGAAAAGGAAACAATGTTTTCTTACCAAATC
>NW_027359942.1:0-364 GCF_012295235.1 Primulina huaijiensis | reverse complement strand
AGTTTTAATTGTATTTGTTCAATTTATTAGCTGAATTTAAGAGAACAATTTGAGGTTTTTATATTCAATAATTTTTAGTTCGATGATGTTATGATTTTTTTTTTTTTGAAAAATCAATTGACTATTTGTTTAATTCTTTTACGTTGAAGTTTATCATTATTTCACATGAGATGATATTACGGCTTCAAAAGAATAAATACTTTTTATGATCAAAACCTATATCATGTAAGGTAACAAATTGACTTTTACATATTTATTTAAGCTTTGGAATCCATTGCTTTTTATGGTTCAAGTACAAAATATTTCGATGTCATGATGTTGTAATATCATAAATGTTTAGTATATTAGCTCAATATATTCATGA
>NW_027359941.1:0-257 GCF_012295235.1 Primulina huaijiensis | reverse complement strand
CGTTTATATTTTCCAACCTTTCTTTCTTCGTCGATCGAATCTGCCGAGTGCATGTGTATCATTCCCGAACTATCCTGCTTTGTAAAACAAAAAACATGGTTATATTTTTTTTCAAATATTTAGCTGAGCTCAACAACAACAAAAAAACACCAGAATGACCGTGCAACAAATGTGTATGAGTATGACCAACTTCGCTCATTTCATTAAAAACACTATCTTTCAACTGATGTGTATGAACAAATTTCTTGTAGTGAAAG
>NW_027359940.1:0-3439 GCF_012295235.1 Primulina huaijiensis | reverse complement strand
TATGTTTTGGGATGTTTTAAGGAGTTTGGTAAGCTTCAGGTCAATATTTAGAGGTCCAGGGGTAAAATGGTCATTTTGGGTTCCAGGAGCAAAATGGTCATTTTGCACCTGGGATGAGATTTTGGTCCTGGCAGCGCCCTGAGCACAAATTTGTCATGTTTTAAATGTTTATGCATCATGTTCATGATTTTTATGGAATTACGATAAATACGTTGCATGCTTGGTTTAAAGAAAAAATTATGTATATGCATACTTTTATTTAAGTGGTGAATGTAATGAGACGTTTTGAAGGATGAGAATTTGTTGTGACTGACGATGTATATGTATACGATGACAAGAGATATTATGAGCTGAGACAAAGGCTCAGTGGACGGGTAATGCTGTCGCTGATGTCCCTGTCGCCCGGTACCGTGGTTATACGTAGATGGATCAATCGAATAGAGCTGATACGATATAGCTGATACAAAAGTCACAACTAATTAATTGAATTCATTTGAATGAAAATGTATACATATATGATGACATGATGAGACTTGCTTTGACACGTTACGATTTTATATGACACGTTTATGTTATGCTTTTAAGTTCATGAAAGATATGTTGAGTATGGTATTTTCCACTGCTGTGTGTCATGTATATGTACTTGTTATTCTTGGTACAGGTGAGTTGAGTCTTTAGACTTACTAGGCGTGTGTGATGCAGGTGAGCTTGATGCTGAGGAGACTGGAGGTGCCGAACTCTGAGTAGGCATACCTGGTGGGGTGACACGACCCGAGGACTGCATGTTTTCCGCATTTTGATTATGAGATTTGAGAGGAGATGGATATTTTCATACGTTGTTGATTTTTAAGATTTTTATTCATTTATTTATGTTTACGTATGTTTTTGGATTAGTTTGGTTATTTTAAACTGCACTATTTTTACTGTCAAATGTTTAAGATCATTTTTAAATATTATATTTTTCTGTAGAGCGCATGCATGAAAAACATTCACATTTTATTTCGAAAATGTGAGCTTTTAAAAAAAATTAAAAAAAATATTTCCGCACTTTTAAAATAAGTAGACGTCACATGAAATGCTTTCACTAGATTGATGATCTATCTTCTTAAAGAAAGATGATATCAATGTCTTTCCTTTCTTGATGGCAGATTGATGTTCTATTTTTGAAATATTTCAAATTATATCCCTAAACAAGTAACAAAATAACAATTAAACAAATTAAAATAAATCACCTGACTCTTTATGAAGCAATCAAATGAATAGGCAGAGACTAACCTCCATACATTCATTGTGGAAAAATGAGGGAAATTGATAAATCAACTAAAAATGAAATGAAACAAATATCAACTAAATAGATGCCAAATTGAGAAATCATTGGGACGATAAAGATTTGCAGACACCAATATTTAATCATCTAAGAATTAACATAGCCAAATTACCTCATCTCCTTATAATAATAATTATTATTTATTTCTACTGTTAGAACTAAACATCCTACAAACATGAAATATAGATATACATAGATCATAGATATATGTTATGAAATATATGAATCCATACACAAACACCACTTTGTTTTTTGAATCGTCTGCAGACACCTCATGCCCTCTGCATTTTTAATGTGTTTTTTCCTTAATTCGATAACAACTATTTAGGATTTCATGTAAAAAGACTAAAACAAGTAGCATAAAATTTGGGAGGCCTAAACACAGCATCACATAAATACCTTCAAAAAGAGAAAAATATTTTACAATTTACAAATTTGGGAAGACCAACTCAATTCATTGCAAATCTCACTCAGTAAATCAAGACTAATTTTTCAAATTCCAAAGTAACCGTCAAATGAGTTCTAATTGTATAACTGATTATTGCTTTCTCTACTTTCAGATAATATGAAGGTTTGGTGTGTGTCCCTCTCTTTCCTTTACAGAAGACGTTTCGCTGAAATGAGAAAAGCCAACTGATGGAATGAGAATTGGAGATGTCGAGAATTGAGATGGGCTAAAAGGGATAGGGTTTGGATGTGTTAATAAATTTTTTTTTTTTTTATTACAACATACGCGGTGGAGGGGGATCGAACTCGGATAGGGAAGCTAGCTAATCTGGCGAGTGAAACCAGCCCGGTCTCGTGTTAATAAACTTTTAAATGCGTAGTAAAAAAATATTTTTTTTGGGCTGTAGAGTCCATATGCAGATACGCACCTGACACCAACGATTTCTCGATGACTCGTCATATCGTTTTTGTATAAAATTACGAACAATTATTATGATTATTTTATTATAGTTTAAAATTATTTTTTGGATGATATGTGATTTTGAAAGAAAATAATGATGCAAGACTAAGCGTCTCCTGCTTTATGTACAGCGAGTAATTGGAGCACAAGCATTAATTTCATATATATTAAAAATAAAAAACAATTGAAATAGGGAATATAATTTTGCAGTCCCATCAAAGGATCAAACCGTTGGAAGATAGTTTATTCATGTACGGCTTGTACATGCATGCATCTTACAAAATCACAGTTTTTTGCATTCATAAATTTTTATTTAATAATATTTAGCATCATTTATATATCATGAAAATTTAGGGTTTTTCGTACAATTTCCGTATATGATCACGATGGATAAAAAAAATCTGAAATAATCGTCAATTTTCGAATATATCATGATCAAGGGTACAAAGATTTCGATGAAGAGTGCATATACTTAACCGATTAATTTTAAAATAAATTAAAATTTTGGAAATATTATATAGATTTCCAAATATTCTTTCTTATTTTTCTTTGGAAATATTTTTTTTAAGTCTCTATTTTGAGTTTTGGTCAACTAAATTTTCAAAACTCGGTTTTGATGCGATAATTTTTTATTTTGTTGGCTTTCTGACTTATTTTGTGGGATTGATGATGTGACATCGAAAAATATTGATTTGACATCTGAAGTTTCTGATTTGTCTGATGTCACATCGACAATTACATCAACATAATCAAAATTTAAAATTTAGTGTGGCGGGACCAAAATTTGGAAATTGAATAGAACAAAATAAAAAATAGAAATAAATCAATGAACCAAAAAATCATTCACAAAAACTTTGTAATACCGTCTCACAAGTTAATTTTGTGAGACATGTCTCTTATTTCAATCACCAATGAAAAATAATATTTTTTATATAAAAAATATTATTTATTATTGACCCGTTTCACGGAAATAAAAATAATTTCCCCATTTTCTTTCTTCCAATTGAATAAAAGCAAGATTTTAATTCCAATTATAAAATGGATGAGTTGTTGAAAAGTTTGATGTGAAGCCAACCGCAATCCAGATTGATGTTGAAATTCAAATTATTAAAAATTGAAATGAAATTTAAGGACCCCAAACGAAGACAGGGGTTTTTTTAAAAAATATTATAAAATAAAAAATTCATTATAAAAATGTTGCAAAG
>NW_027359939.1:1066-3445 GCF_012295235.1 Primulina huaijiensis | reverse complement strand
GCAATGGATAATGTACCTTCAAGGACGGATGGCGAAAAGGCTGCCACATCATTGGAAAGCAAGACGTGTTAAAACAACAATGCCTAAGGTCTCCTTGGAGTCGGGACTCAGCTTCAAAGGATAGAAAAACATATTAGGAGCAAGAATGGACCCAGAAACTTAAGAGGAGTCTGGTGAATAGAATGAAAGAGGGCGTGACAACGAAATTCAGCAGGTGAAACTTGAATTTTTAAAACATGACGACACATAAGGTGATTTTTGTTTAAGGGTGGCACTATTCTGTCCGCCGTTATCAGGAGTGTGTTTTCAGATCGCCCTTGCTGAATTGCAAGCGAAAGGATCACAAAGTATAGTGTTCCTGTACTGAAATTCCTTTCGGCACCTTTAAAATTATTTGACTTGTATCCCATCCAGATGCTTCAAGTTGTAGCAGGAAGTCATCAAACCTAGCATTCAATTCCACCAAGCTTTGCTTGAGTTGATGGAAGGCGACGTCTGATTTACTCCAGTTCTGATGGAGCCAGTATGATTGCCACACGCTTCGCAACACGGATACGCCTGTAGCTCCTTCCTGGAGAATAAATTAGCTTGATAAATTATTGATATTGTTAGAAATTTGTATCCAATCCTATGGCTGTATATATACCTTGAAGGACACAAAGACCTCAAATTCTGTTGGATGTTGGTTCAGAACAAGAAAGTATTTCTCCTCTGCATAAAGTTTAAGAAGCATCCTCAACTGTTAAATGCAAATGGAGAAAATCAACAAATTGAACTCTAGCATAACATTTTTAACCAGTTTGACCGTAATTCTATAAATATAAGTTCACAACGGCGAGAAGAAATGTTGGATTAAAATAAAATAATGATGCATCACAATTGGAGGTTTTGATTTAAAATTATAATTCCAAATAATAAATCTCTATGACTACATCGAAGTAAGAATTCGAAATCGATCACTATGATAAAAAAGTAACTCAGAATCATAGTTTGTGTAATTGTTTGAATGATTTGAAATTGCTTCGTTAGAGAACCCTCAACCCAAATGCAAATTATGAGAAATTTACTACTGAGAAAATAATATCATACCATGAAGCCACATCTCTTTCCGGTGATCATCTCTTCCAAGGACACGCCAAATATGATTATTGGTTTTATAAACCTTTCCCATACTAATATATCTTCCATCTTGTTACAGTCATTGATTCCTGGCCAGAAGGAAGCTTATTTATTCATCCAGATAAAATTGCCAAAGTATATGACACAAGAACAAGCTTACCTGGAACTTTCCGGTGCAACACATGCAAATTTACCAGTATACGAGCGCGCTTAAGATTTATCTGCCAAAATATGATGTAAAGGATTTAAATGCAACTAACCAACGAGCAAAACTGTGAATATTTTCTTTTGTCAGTCTCCCTTATTTATGACAAAGATACAATAAAAGCCTTTGTCAATCTAGCTTAAGGAGTTCAGATATAAAAAAATACATTTTATGAATTTGCATAAATATATAGAATCGTTAACATCTATGCTTAAGCATGCAGAAAAAATGCTTACTGTATTGAACCGCAAAACAGAGAGGGACAAATAGCGCAACCAAAGGTGTAGCAGCTGCACGCCCAGCCAAGTTAATGTCATCGTAGAATATGATGACGAAATACCAGGAGTATCCTATATTTTATTTTAATTGAAATGAATGAAGAATGAACTTTCAAACGAGTGGAAATTGATATCAAGATAAATTGGTATCCAGGTACCCTACATACCAAAGCAAGTATTCCTAGACCTAGTCCAACTAGCTCAGCAGCTACTTCCCAGACTTCTTCCTGCCGATTTTGGCACAGAAAAGTAAACAAGAAAAATATAGTGAAATAATCCAGTGATTGAATTAGTTCTGTAATTGTAGCATTACCTCGATTCCCATAGTTTAGCATAAGGAACAATTATAATACATGACAAAACGACTTCTCGCTGATTGAATTTCACCAAAAAGATATATGAAAATCCTAGCATAGGTTGTTTCCAGAATCTTAAAAAGTATAAAAGATTAGCGAAGTGGTATTCAACTCCTCTCACTCTTTCAAATAACAATAAACAGCAAGCATGTAAACAAAATCAGAGACCGATAAAGAGATGCAATCAGAGGACCTATGCCAAAACTTAAATCAACAATCTAAGCCACGCATTTCTAGTAGCAAAAATATCATTGCGTCTTACCTTTGCGGAGACCTCTCCCAGATTTCCTGAGGTTGAAAAATGGTTTTGTATAACCCGGAATGATGGATCTCTTAGGCCCCTCCCAACAGCCTGCATAGGCAGGAATATAGTTGGAAAAAGCAACAAAGAATATGATTTGTCAACTTCCAGTTTGGACAT
>NW_027359939.1:0-762 GCF_012295235.1 Primulina huaijiensis | reverse complement strand
ATCAGTGGTGTCCTTTCTAATGGTGACAGTAGATATCCCCACCAATGAATAATCGACCAACAGCACCAATGCCGTCCTTAGACACCCATCTGCAGAAACCCGAACAACACTACATTAGTACACTGAACTCCAGCATTTTAAGAGATTAAAAGTGTCTTTCACATCCTTCAAAAATATTGACCATAGAAAAAAAGTATACCAATAGAGCAGGGAGATTACCATGCCGGACACATAATAAAATAATAAATTAATGTTTGGACGATACTAAAGTAAAATGAAAGACTGCAAAAAAACAGCTCATTTACTAAGCATCGTAAACTATACCTGATTGTGGCAGCAGCAGCCGCTGCAGTGGATCCTGAAAATGACCCTATTCCAATAGCCTGTATTAACACCACAAAATTTTGATCGGTGAACATTTAGTGCAGAACGGCAAAAAAAAGTTGACATTAACATCAATGTTTTAATTGGAAAAAGCAAAAAGTATTTAAAAAATGGATGATGCTATAAAATAATTTACGAGCACGATAACTTTTTACACAATTTTAGGAAAGATATGCAAAGACTTTACCCATGATATCCTCCGTGTATAGAAGGAAAAATTGTGCCCCTTTATTGTTTTTGAAGAGTTGAAAATTTAGAGCCATGAATGGATTAAAAGGAATATAAAAATTGAAACAAAGTTTCTGTCTGATTTCGAGACGTAATGAGATCAAAGATCCACTATAGTCCAACTAAAACTTTTCAGATTTGGTGATATTC
>NW_027359938.1:0-345 GCF_012295235.1 Primulina huaijiensis | reverse complement strand
GTCTAATAAATTAAAGGTGACTAAGAAAGTAAAAGCATCCAGTAGTAATTGTTGTCAATTTACATGAAAAAGAATAATAATAAAAAACATTGTACATAAAAAATTACATATCATTGATTGTCAAAAAAAATTCTAATAATTGAATATTATAATAAAATATATACATTATTGAGAGAATATGACAAATAACAAAAGAAACAATATGAAAAAAAGATATGAGAAAAATTTTAGTATTCCAAATTTTTTTTTTTGAAAATTTAAAAATATGTTTTTTTTTTCAAATTAGTTACATATGATAATTAACAAGAATTATCAAAATTTACAATACTATTATCATTATCTTTT
>NW_027359937.1:0-530 GCF_012295235.1 Primulina huaijiensis | reverse complement strand
TGTGCCATACAACAAGCAAGCAACGGAGAAAAAGTGCGAGAGCGCGAAGTATGCGTAGCACATGCTTTGCAGGATCGACATTCTCGACATGCCATAAGTGAGCGGGCTAAACCTCGAGAGCCCGACTTGAACCAACCCTGAAGCCCATTTCATGAGCTGAATCAAGGCATCCTTCATGTCGATAGTTGTGCAGCCCAAGAAACAAGGCCTGTTTGGGTATAGATAAACTGATTTCCACCCTTTGCAGTGCATGAGATAACCAGTGAATGTGCTCTCCAGCAAACATTCATACGAATAGCCAATCTGAGAATATCAAGATTTAGAAATTATTAGTAGTTCGCTTTGGCGAAAAAGAGAAATTTTTGGGAAGAATGTAGAGGCAAATATTCGATCCAACTATGAGTGCCACCATTCACTAGTTTGATTTTGTGTCTTAGAAAATTGGTTGAGTGCTCAATCGAGAGCATTTTTCGCTGTGTTAAAATTAAACTGAGTATTTATGCAATCCAAATTTAGAATTATGCAACCCC
>NW_027359936.1:0-442 GCF_012295235.1 Primulina huaijiensis | reverse complement strand
AGCTACTTCAGATGTGAGATTTGTACTTCCATTAATGAAAAAAAATTCTACTAAATCTTGTTTATGTTTGGGAGTGATTGATATGATCGGATCTCGAATCTGAGATCACGTTCCAAATTTAGAATCTTGATGTCAAATAGATTGTAAGTCATCGGACAACTCGATCTGATATTCATTTATCATTATTGAAGGGCATATTCCCTATATTTTTTAATTTTATTATTGAATTTTTTTAATACCTAAATATATTATGTATGTGCATCGTGTGTGTGTGTTTTGCATGCTAGTATTTTATTAAAAATGAGAAAGAAATCTTCATAAGAAAAATAAAGAAATATTTGAAATTAAAAAAAAAAGGAAAGGAAAGAGAGATAAATAAAAAGGCGATGTTCATAGACATTTTTAAAGACCATCGCAATACAACATTATCATTACGAAAAAG
>NW_027359935.1:0-710 GCF_012295235.1 Primulina huaijiensis | reverse complement strand
TGGTTCGAGTAGAGAAAAAAAAAAGAATTGAACTAAAAATATTTTTTGGAGATATCCGTTTTCCTGGAGGACAGATAAAATGTTTGATATGATTTATATCGTATCTAACGACTGGGATTAACAATGACCATACATAGTAAAACGTCAATTGTCCGATCGTGTTTGTTGTCGAGCCAAGCTCGCCGAATCTTGAGAACGTGCATTCTCATTTTATGATGCTCGCGTTTTCGGAATTTTGATAAAATCGCTGGATCAATTTTTTTTAGTGTCATTAATAACAATCTTGATTTAAGTTACTAACGGTCAAATCTTGAACTTTGACTATTTCATCCATCTATCGTACTTTTAAGAAAATTATGACTGTTATGTTTTTATTTTAAAATGTTATTGAATAAATTTTCAGATATAATGTATGTTAGCAACTTTTTAGCGCGATACGTGCATGTTTTATAATTTTTTTTATATAAAATATATTGTGTTGATATACTTTGTTTCATCAAATTTTGTCTAATGTGTGTTTTTCCTCTTAATAATCCTATATATATATTAAAATTGAATATGATGTATTATTAGTTAGTCGAAATAAGTATTTAGAAAATTAGAGGAAAAAAATAATAAATTAAGATGGTTATTTATATAAATGTATTTTAAGAACAACAAAAATACAACACGAGGCCAAGTTGATTTTTATATGGTACTCTTCTATAATA
>NW_027359934.1:0-260 GCF_012295235.1 Primulina huaijiensis | reverse complement strand
ACAGATATTCGATAGAGTAGCGAGTATCGGACGTGATCCGCGGTTGAGACTACTTCTTGGATTTTGTCATAAGTAGAATCTCACAGTGGTTGTCCCTATCACCTGAGGTATCTGGTTTNAATGCAGATATGCAAGATGGGATTTGCACCTCTTCCATGAAGAGAGATATTTCCGGGCCCCTTGACTGACTGAACATACTGATGAAGTGCATGGCCATGCCCAAACGAACTGATTAGTTCTTTGTCGTTTACCTATCAGTA
>NW_027359933.1:0-247 GCF_012295235.1 Primulina huaijiensis | reverse complement strand
AACACGGGAAGAACGATTGAAAGTTTCAGACATTCCCGTTGTCAAAGATTTTCCAGATGTATTTCCTAATGAGATTCCGGGTTTTCCGCCTCAAAAGGAAATAGATCTTAGCATTGAATTGATGCCAGGGACAAATCCTATTTCTAGAGCATCATATCGTTTAGCTCCAACAGAGTTGAAAGAACTCAAGGAACAGTTACATGATTTACTGGAGAAAGGCTACATCAGACCAAGTATGTCGCCCTGG
>NW_027359932.1:0-372 GCF_012295235.1 Primulina huaijiensis | reverse complement strand
TGTAGCGAAAATGCTTCGTTTAGCCGCTATATTGGATTAGAGGTTTTTGCACTGTTTTTTAGCAAATTTCTCAGTACTTGACTCCCAAAATCTGCTCAGCTCCAACTACCAGCTCAAAAGCTTCCAAACTTTCCATACTTTGTCTCCAAGTACCATACTACCAAGTTAGCTACAAAAATACTGAGATATGTCTTCAATGGCCGCCATATTGACTCCAACTTCCGGCTCCAAGTTATTTTCGAACCTTTTACAGGCTATCTTTACGAAGCTCTAGCATTGGAAACTTATCAGGTAAGACACTTGAACAACCTCTGTAGTATCTTGCTATGGTTCCTGAACAACTTCTCTTCTTGCTCTTATGTCAAAAGTCAC
>NW_027359931.1:0-628 GCF_012295235.1 Primulina huaijiensis | reverse complement strand
TAGATTTATATATATTTCAAATTATTATTATTCTTAATAATATATAATTTATTATCATGTGTAGGGACGAACTAAAATATTTTTTTTGGATCAAAAGTCTCATCTCATATACAAAATTCCGTGAAACAGTCTTAGTATATTTATATTATATTATATTATTATCATTTATATCTATTATTTATTATTATTATTAAGAATCTCTACAATATAGACTAAAATGATGTCTCCATCTCTTTCAAATTTGTCCTTATATGATACCAATATTACATTTTTTATATATATATTTTTAATTTCAACAAACACTTTTGTTTTTATTTTTTAATTACAACAATTCAAATAGCACTTTAGTCTTTCGTTAATTTGTCATATTTCACTTTAGTATCTCGGTAATTATAGAAAAAACTGTACACACATGTACCGCGTGTGCAAAGTAGCTAGTTATATTATTAAGTTTGAGACTACTTAAAGTAACTACGTTTTGGTATCATGGTCTGTTTTAATAATTATTTATATTAATAAAATATTATAATTTTAATGTAAGTTATCTATAGCTCAACCGATAGATGTTTTGTTTCTTGTAAAGTCATAGGTTCAAAACTTGGCCTATTTTTTTTTAATTTATTTTTTA
>NW_027359930.1:0-519 GCF_012295235.1 Primulina huaijiensis | reverse complement strand
AGAAGAAGAACAGATGCAATTCTGGGGCTGGTGAAGAAGATCGTTTTTTTTTCAGTTGTAGTTATATTTATTCCTCTGTACTTGTTAAGACGTGGTTATATCTGGTTTTACATTTCCCCTGTGAAACGTTATTAATAGAGTTGTATCAGACATTGAATATTCAGTATTATGAATAAAAGACTGGTTTCTGAATTATGTACTTCTGAGGCTTGTTGTTTTCGAATGTAAATTTGAGAGCAACGCCGGTGTCAACCAAACTCCGCCTCGAGGCGTGACAGTTTTGTTCTCCTGTATTAAGAGAGTGTGTGTTCTTTTTGGAAACACAGTGAGTGGGTTGTACACCGTAAAATATTATAGTGGAAATTCTTTTCATCTTGCCCGTGATTTTTACCTTAATAATTTTTAGGGGTTTTCCACGTAAATTTCAGTGTCCAGTTTATTCTTTATTTGCGGGTTTATTATCTCAAATTCTGTACGTGGGACCAACATAAAACTCATATGATATACTTTAACTTTCAC
>NW_027359929.1:22362-30804 GCF_012295235.1 Primulina huaijiensis | reverse complement strand
AGCAAACAAGATTTTAGGAATGCAAGTTCACCGAGACAGAAGTAAAGAAAAAGATTTGGTTTTCCCAGAACAATTACTTGAAGATAGTATTGCAACGCTTCAATATGCAAGACAGTAAGCCAATCTCGGCCCATCTTCTTGTTAACTTCAAGTTATCCTCCAAGATGTGTCCTAGCAGTGAAGTGGAGATGATAGAAATGTCTCGAGTACTATATGCGTCAGCAGTGAGAAGTTTGATGTTCACCATGATCTGTACATGATTAGAAATTGCGTAAGTAGTGAGAGCAGTTAGTCGGTATATGACGAATCCTGGACGAGAGCATTGAAATACGGTTAATAGGATCCTTAAATATACTAAGGATACCTAAAATGGTGTGGATCATATTTTACACTCAGAGGCTATGTCGGTTCATATTATGTAGGTAATACTGATAAGAGAAAATCTACTACTGGTTATGTGTTTACACTTGCAGGGGAGCAGTAAGGTCGATTTAAAAACTGTAAATATTTGTGACGTTATATACAACGGAGGTACAATACATGACAGCTGCTCAAGCTTGCAAGGAGACAATATAGATTAAAATGTTATTGGAGGGGATTGATCACAAAAAAGATAATGTTTTTTGTTTTGTGATAGTTCAGAGTGTCGTGTACATTGCAAGGTATCTTGTTTTTTATTTCAGAACTAAATACATTGAAGTTCAGTTTCACTTTGTGCGAAAAATAGTAAAGAAAGACAAATTTAATTACTGTTAATGTGAGTTCCCGATTAGGAAGATTGAATGGGAGGCGAAATGTAAGTAGAGCTTCACTTCTGTTTTTCCATGTGTCGATCAGTCTCATATTATCTGTCTTCTGCTTTGTTTTGACCATTGTTTGTCGACGAGTTCGATTATCTCTGCTCAAATAATTATATATTATTATTATTTTTAACATATAAAGCTATTTTTTTATATATAAATAAAAAATTTAAATCTTAAAATTATGTTAAAAATCTTCGAGTATTTTAAACTTGGACTTAAATAAATCGATATTTTCATGAGTCAGAAGCCCAAAGGTCACAAACGAATATTAATTCATTCTAGATTGTACAGTGCCCAACATTTTGCAGGTTAATCTGCATTTCTTCTCAAACGATGGCGAGTTTCAGAAGAGCTTTCCTCTCCACAGTCCCTCGAATTCTCAGCTCCAATCCAGCTTCCAACCCTACATCCCACGCGATTTACGGGTTAATTTTCATCTCTGTTTCCTCCGAAGTTTTCTCCAATTCCAGCAATATTTGTTTTCACAATATCTTTGCCTTTTCTGTAGACCTGTATTGGGTTCCTATTCGCGTTTCTACTCTTCTAATGGCACCGAAAAGTCTATGGATTTTGATCTCTCCAGTGAAGAAAGCAAAAGGCGCTTGTTCAACAGGTTCGGGATCAGTAAATCCGAGGCGTCGATTTTTTCCTTTTCTTGAAAATTTGTTCTTTTTTTTCCTCTTTCCTTGTAATTATGATGTGGGGTAATTCATTTTCTGTGGAACAAACTGTAGCTTGTTGTATAGGAGCAAGCAAAGGGGGTTTCTGGAGCTTGATCTGATTTTGGGAAAATGGGTGGAGGATCACATCTACTCCATGGATGAGAGTGGAATTAAGCACCTCGTTCATGTTCTTGACCTGGTAAATTTGTTTTTTGTATATCTTTGTTGAGAACTGTTATGTTTTGCATACAGTGAAGTCATGAGCTTTAATCAAGTGTGAATTGTAGCATGCTCACTGAAAAAACATGACTCCTATCAATTGATCGTGCAGATAGATGCTAACAATGTTTGATTTGTTTCTTGGATTCTTGCTGTCACAACGGGCCAGTTAATCCATTTAAACTGCAGATCCAAGTAAATGAGACTATCAGGCAGGAACACCCGTAATCATCACTACAATAACAAAACACAAACATAAGAATGTGAACCAAAGAAGAGCATGAGAATTCAGCTCAACCATTATTCTTGCAAATAAATTCCCACGGCCCAGAAAAATTACCGATTCTATTATCTCCAGTCTGACTGCCAAGATCCCAATTTATAAATATAATTGAAAATAGCTACCTCTAATCTTTAGTTACATGTAAACTAACAAAGCAATCAAAAGGCAATGCACCAAATCGTCTTTAAAAATCTTACAATAACCAAAATATACCTGTGCTGCTGAGCAAATTTTGTATTGCTTTTTTTTAATCTTTGATTACAATTCGAATGTGTATTATGATGAAATTGTCTTTATGTTTAGGATTGTTGAGTTAGTTTTCTATTTAAACTGGTTAAGAGGCCGTGCTTAAACTACCGATCCTGTCTGTAACCGCAGGAAAATCCAGATCTTTGGAAATGGTTGACGGACCAGGAGAAACCCCCAGAGACTGTAAACGTGAATCCTGTAAGCTGTTGGACACAGTCTACATTTTTTTCGTTTTATTTTTTGCTGTTATCCCGTTGTAAGCGATCCTTGTTCAGGTTTTCGTGGCTTTGAGAGAAAAGGTAATCAACAATCTAAACAACCATGCTGCTCCTGAAACTAGAGCGGCACCTGGGCAGCCCTGGTCTAGAGGTTGGGATGACTTCAAGAAAGGTCAAGACGCCCCCATTACTGGAAATCAATAACCGTGCTTAAGCTGAAGGCCCCCTTCTTTGTAGCACTTAAAAGATTATCGATTCTAAGAACTGTGTGTAACTGTATATCAAGTTAGTACTGGAATAAGGCACATATGACGACGAGACTCTGCTCTGGGGTGGCCATTCATGGTACTCGGAACTTGAAAAGTGTGATAGTGTTACATAATATATAAAATCTCTACTGCATGGAATAGACATTTTAGGTCCATCTTCTATAAATCTTTGTGCAAATTGATTTGTCTGTCTTCTTCAAAATTTTCCAGTTTATTGCGTCCGTCTCTATTACCGCCTAGATTGCCCTTAGTTATGCGTGCCCTCGTCCTGGTGTTCAGAGTCTTGATCCCATACCAATTTTCATGATGTTCAGAATATATTGTGATGCGTAATCCGAAGATGTTGAGTTGATCACTGGGTTATACATATGAAAGTGAGACGATCTTTTTGTGTATGAAGAAAACTTTGACATCTCTTCTGGATTCTCTGATATCCACCAAACACAATCCTTGATGTATTTAAAAGTGTCGGAATCACGTTTCTCAAAATCCATGATTCTTCAGGAAAAAAATTGGAATATTCATGTATTCAAAAACCTAACATAAATACAAATAAATCGTAGTCGAAAAATCTTTCTTGGTGTGGTATAAATATCTGTTTATCATCGTGTTTCAAAAGAAGTCCTGAACACTTGGAAAAGAGAGGAATTATAGCAGTAGATGGTGCTGGTACGGTTGGTGGTGAATTTGCTTTCCCTAAACCATCACTACTCCCAATTACATGTGAGACAATCTCAAATTCAGCTACTTGAGGTGAAGAGTCAAGACGAATGGGTCGGGTATTTCCGTAGTACATCGGCCCACGTGCTCACACCATCAGTCACTTCCTTAACCACAAATGCTACCTCATCCGCATTCACCCGAATCTGCTGTTTGCTATCCCTTTCGCGAACTGTCACTGAAGTTGTCGAATCTACTGTAATCGCAAAGGGAACTCCAAGTTCATCGGTTCTCGCGTATCTCTTCCCAATTGAGTTGCCTGCATATGTTCTCATGCATTAACAATTCGTATTTATATGTTAACCCATAAACTTAATTAAATTGCAAATTGTCGTACAAGAGTGCCAACCATGAGCTCCACAAAAAATGCAAATTATAAAAGAACCAGCCATGAATGTTAAAAGCTAAACAGTGAAAAAGATCCAATGGCATCAAGAGATTCAAGCAGAAGAAAATAATTATACTTGAGGATGAAAATCTTGGACTACAGCATCGAAGAACTGCATGATTTGGCTAGATGCAAACCATTTTTTCACATACTCGTTACAAGGGTTAGAAATTATAACTGATTTGCGGCAAATTACCGCCGGATAGAACAGTAAAAGCATAGGAGAACAGGTACAACATAATAGGCTCGTCCGTTGGCATGAGACCATTCATTGGATTATAAGAACATTAGCGTCTTTATGACGAATAACATTTTAAAGGTGCAAACTTGTTATATATATCGATCTTATACGAGATCCCTGCTGAACTTAAGGACTTGGCAACTTTCTTGGCAACATCCTCGTACTGTTGATTTTGAACCAATGGAAAAACTGTGCATTTGATTGGAGCTATCAATGGAGGGAAAACAGAAGACATTCATTTGTTCATCGCCATCTCTGCTAGATAGGTATTGAGCTAGCTAATCTCAAGATTGATATTGATCAAGCACAATTAGCTCGACGACTATATGCTCAAACTCGAGTATTCTTCGATCTATTTGAGCCCAAGCTACTAATACATATTTTTCCGTATTATTAAAATCACTACTTTCAACTTAATTCTTTAATAAATTACATACTTGTTTACAAAAATTATAATGATTAGACATAGTTTTAATTGTCATACCAAGGCCTTAAGCACGATTTACACTAAAAAAATCGAGCTCGTCGTGCTTAGATAACTTGATGTACAGTCAATTTGAGCCTGGAATACACTATTTAATCGAACTTGAACTCGATATTTGACTGTTCTTAAGATTAGAGGTTCAATCTATCCTCTCGAACTATGGTATGCTCTTATTTCCCTCCCGAAGAACCATATTGGAAAACTTGGAGTCTCTTTATTTGACTGTTCTTAAGATACTTCATTTTAGCCTCCTTCCGATGTTAAACATGGAATGAATTTTGGAGCAATTTTGTTTGAGAAGTCAATGTGTACATTTGCTATCATATGCTGAATCGTGTTTTGAAATTGTTTAAATGGAAACCATGCTCTGTGGGGTCTAAAAAGCAATTTTCACGCCCCACCTACTTGTAGCCGAGGGTAACAGATCAATGATCAAACTAGTTGAAAGTTGTCTGAAGAGATCATGCCAGTAGTCTCAGATTACAATTCCTTTGGAGATGCTACATGCCTTTTCCTCCCATGTTTGAATTACTAAACTCATGCTTAGTAAGTTTATGAATTGATTAAAATTTATGTTTGCCTTGTCCATATATCTATTACACGATGCTATCCTAACTCGCTACAGACGCCTCAAAGAATGGAGTTGCTCAAGAAGCAGTACAGAGAAGTTTTAGGAAAATGATGACCTGAGGCAGAGGCGAGGCAAATTCTTGGTGTCACGGAGCATTCATCATGGGAAGAGATTTTGAAGGTATAATTCTCCCTTTCTTTTTTGATCTTATAACTTGGTCAATAAATTATAGTATAATACATCTTTTTCTTTTCTTTTCTTTGGACAACACAATTAACTTGAATTTCCACGTCTGGTTTCCACAGATATGATGATTTGTTTGAGCGGAATGCCAAGAACGGTAGCTTTTACCTCCAATCACAGGTACATAGAGTGAAAGAGCTTCTGGAAACGGTTCACCAAACGAAAGCATATGGCACATTCTGGTCTTTTGATAGTCTTTCTGGCATATGACTCTGTTGGCGGTGGCCGCTGCCGCTGCCGCTGGCTGGCTGGCTGGTTCTGGTATTTGATGAGGTAATGAATGGTTTCGACAGAAACCATATCTGGTATTTTGGTTATCCATATTAGTCTATGAGAAATCATCATGCGTGTTAAATTATGTAAGATACCCATTTCATATTAGCAAATCTTCTCTTTCTTTCTCCGCTCTTTTTTTTTGGGAGTAAAATATTTATATTATTAACTTTGAGACATTTAAAATAACTAATTTTTAGTGTCATGATTTGTTTTAATAAATAATTATATATATTAATAAAGTATTAAGGTTTTAATGCAAGTCATATGTAGTTCTTCGGATAAAGTCTTTGTTTTTTATGCATTAAGTTGTAGGTTTAATTCGGTCTTTTTTTATTTCTTTTTTTTTCTATTTATTTTTTAATTTATATATCAAAATTGCATTATAGTCTTTCACTATTTCTTATAATTATATTTTGATCTTCATTTAAATTTTTAACTAAATGAATTATAAAAAAACGTCGATGTACTAGAACAAAAGAATAAATGGCCCTTGTATGTTCTAATTTTGAGATGTTCAATTTGTCCACAAACAAAAAGTCGATCATATGCATGGTAAGCGGAATTTGTCAACAAAAATCTATTTTCGAACAATGAATAATTACTCTCCCTCTCTCTTTTTCCTCTCCCCCCCAAAAAAAGGGATTTTTTCAAAAAGTCGACGTATACCGTGTAATAATTAACAAACTAATTGCATCAAAATCCCCCATAAAAATTTTAAAAAACAGAGAACATGGTATCTAAAATTAGAGTTGTCAAAACGAGTCAGATTCGTCGAGTTAGCTCGTCTCGCCAAATAAGTCGGTTGGGTTGGCAATTTCTTGACATGTCCAAATGACGGACCACGGAGAATTGTGGATTCGTCTCAACACGCCAAATATAACTAAAAATTGACGGGTTGTCAGTCGCATCATTTGTCCGTTTTGACAATTCTATCTAAAATTAATAATATTTTAGGCTCAATGTTTTTAGAAATCAGGCATAGAACCCCTACCAAAAGAGATCTGAGTTTTTATAACATAGTATTGAAATGCGTTTGATTTTTAGAAAATGAAGAATGTAATAGCCTATTATTATTATTTTTGGATATTTATATGTCGAATAAAATTTTCACAAATCAATTAATGATGCGTACGTACGTGTAAAACAAAATGAGATGGGAAGTACAAAGTGGAGTTTATTGGTCGCCGGGAAATTTGACTAGAGTGTGAAGCGGCAACTTTAATGGGAGGAAGTCCGGTGGACTCTGGCGGCGCCGAAATTTGACTCATAACTAGTAAATGAAAAATCAACACGTTTGATGTACATGTTTTCTTTATTTTCTTCGAGAGACGAGCAAACTTAAGAATCAGTCAAAGCGTAAAATGAGAATTGATTTTAAAGGAAATTAAAACATCACATATGTCTCCTAAATAATAGATTTGATAATATCTTATATTTCTATGTTATATTATACTCGGAGTGTTATTTATATATTATATGATCAATTTTTTCTCTTTAGATTCTAATTGCGAATTTCCATTTCATAATAATTACTTTAAATAGACCATCTCAAGTAATATTACTTATCTATACAATCTTATCAAATCTCATCGACCCATATAAACAAATTTAGATATGAATAAAATAGTTCGGAGTCTCGTCTTTCTCTTCCTTTTCTTTTAAGACAAAAAATTGTGTGAGACGGTCCACGGGTCGTATTTTGTGAGACGAATCTCTTATTTGAGTCATCCATGAAAAAATATTACTTATTATGCTAAGAATATTACTTTTTATTGTGAATATCGGTAGGGTTGACTCATCTCACAGATAAAGAATTGTGAATATCGGTAGGGTTGACTCGTCTCACAGATAAAGATTCGTGAAACCGTTTCACAAGAGACCTGCTCTTCTTTTGAATCTATAGCATATATATGTACATAGGAAATAAAGACATTTTTTAAGTCTCACAAAAGACCTGCTCTTCTTTTGAATCTATAGCATGGATATGTACATAGGAAATCAAAGACATTTTTTAATTTCTGATATTTATCTATTTATACGTTTCATATTCTTTATTTAATTTTCAAGGTATTTTTAGAGTGTTCACATTTTAGATAGCTAGGTACGTTGAAGTCATCCTACAAGCTAAAGTCTGTTACACATAACATCAAACATATGTACTAGGAAGTTTACATTTTTATAATGGTGAATCTGTTTTTGGTACGATATCTGTGACTAGATAAAATTATATATTTCATCTTGTAATTTACATGTTTTTCATTTTCGATCATGTGATAGCTAATTCACAGTCTTAGTGCACTAACTAACATTTTTTCCAACTTAATTCAATCCTTTTTAATCGGAATCCTACGGCGGAGTCGGATACGTTAGCAATGTCAATCTATTGTCACATCGACATTTTCTGATAACATGTCATCAACACATGTTATCAGAAAAATATTAAAAATCAAAAAAATGTTAATAATTGAACGAAGATTGTAAATTGACTAACACGATAAAAAACGTAAAACATGCAAGTAAAAAGTATATTTTTTTCTCCGAACCAAAGTCGAGATCATTTATATCGCTTGGTTTGGAATTAAGCAGCTTCTTCAAGTGCTTCTGCCGTTTTAAGCGTGGCATGATAATTGATATGAACTACGACTATTTAACATTGACCCCACTCGATAATGGGATAGCTTGAATCGCGTCGATTTATTTTAATGGTTTACTAAGTCAAGTTAAATAAAAAACCAGAATTGATTAAGACTTTTGATGCAATGATTCCACTGAATAAGAATCAATTTTTTTTTTCAATTTGGCATTTAATATATATA
>NW_027359929.1:0-17615 GCF_012295235.1 Primulina huaijiensis | reverse complement strand
AAAAAAAAAAAAAAAAAAAAAAAACAACCTGAGGAGTCACAGAGCCAACCCCGGTTAGAGGTCCATTTTTTTGAATATATAATATATTTAATGTAATTTTTTATTTATAATAAAAAAATATTTTAAATTAGCTCGTATCAAAAAAAATTATTAAGTACAAGTTTTTGGTTTTTGAGTATATTTTGACAATAAAATTACTAGATTAAATTTAACTTATTTTGAATTAACAATTTAATGTGTACAAACATAGAGAAACTTGCTCAAAAAAATAATCTTAGTTCAAAACCCAGTAAATGATAGTAAAATGTCTAACAAATTAGTAAATGTGATATGCAAATTAGTAAAATTAAGTATAAATTAGATTATTTTTTTTTTAATTTTTAAATAAATAAAATATAAAAGTGAGTTATTAGGCTTAAAAAAACTTTGATGTGTGAGTTTTTTGCTAATTTCTTGAAAAATATAAAATAAAGTATTCATAGGATATCAACATTCAACTTATAATCTAGATTTAGTTAAATATATTATTGTTTTGCACATAAAAAAAGTTACAACCATTATAAATCTTGTATAACATTTGATACTTTCGATTGGGGCATTAGTACTAATGAAAGATGGTTTCATTCCACAATGATTGATCATCAAACAATTCATAACTATTTTATCAACCGCATCAAGATATAGGAAGTTTTGTATCTTAGTATAAAAACTAGGATTTTATTATTTGTTGATATGATTCTCACCGACACTATACATTAAAATTTTGAAGTAAAACATGATAAAACAGATGCATCAAGAAACTGAATTAGACAACAATGCTTCAAAGATTACATATATGCAAAGTTAGAAAAACATGGTGCAGCAACTAAAGATTACACATGCATATATGGTCCGGCTTGTTACCAAAAGTCCTATTCATCGTGTGGAAAACTAGCTAACCAACGGAATCAGATAAACTTGGCATGAGATCATGGTTGCTTTGACAGAGCTCCGGCAGCAAATAAAAGATTCCTCCGAGAGAACTGTTTTCAAGCGTTAAATTAATCAATAGTTCTTCAGATACGACCAAGTAATTAAAGAGAGAAGATGTGAAGTAGCAGGTTTTACCTGCAAAGCATAGACAGGAGTAGATTTGGTAGGCAAGGTCTTCAGTGATCTTAGTCTGTTGGTGCTTCCACTTTTGCTGCTAGGAAAAGATCACGTGAGGATAACTCGTAATTATCACCCAAAAAATTTACTTCCAATGTACCCGTGGCAAACTTACTTTTCATCATTTTTTGTCACTTTAGAGCTGGCAGCTACATCCCATATTTTCACTGTGCAATCGGCAGAACCAGATGCCAGAAGTGAACCATCGCAGCTGAAATAACATTTATCAAAATCCGATCATTTGATGGCGTGAAAAAAAGTGTGCCATTTACTTGTGATAAGATCATAAGAACTAAATGGGAATTACAAGATAATTTTCAACCTGAAAGAAAGCGACCATATGCAAGAGTTGTGACCAACCAAAGGGGAAATGCAGCGACCACTAGCAAGATCCCACATCATTATTGTGCCATCTTCATCACCAGATGCCATGTAACGGCCGTCAGATGACATTGCTAAAGATAAAATCATACTCCTGTGACCAACAAAAACTCTAACACATTCTCCACTCTGAACGTCCCACAATCGCACTGTTTTGTCACTAGATCCGGTTGCTACATAGTTGCAATTTGCATGCCATCGCACACACTAAAAGATGGAAAGAAGGTTTTTACAATCAGAATCTTGTGACTACACGAAAATTATATTAATGCGACAAAGACGAGGGTAAATAACAGTCCCGTGATATCTTACAAAAGATGAAATTTACTCCCACAACAACGTCAAAATATGTGAATTCAAGCATTTGGTCTTTCAAGCATACACCCAATCCAAACACATGTATATACATTTGTTGGGGGGGGGGGGATGCATGTTAGAGAATAGGAACTCACATCCACATCAGATAAATGACCTGCCATTATTCGTAAAGGTTGTATTCTGTCCACAGACCAGATCCTTGCCGTCCGATCATGTGAAGCACTGGCAAAATAGTGTCCTAATGGACTAAACTGCATTAGAGCAGAGGTGGAAGTATGAGTTGAATGTGTAAACAAGAGAAGTAAAATAAAATATGCGAGTATACATTGCATTCGATGAAGTCTTCCCATACTGAGGCTCTAAGCAGACATAAACCATGTATGGCCAGATATCAACAAGTCGTGTAATTGAAATGCACTGAGAATAAAAAAAATACCAAGGATAATTATTTCTATAAGATTCCATATTAAAATACCTGAAATTTTGTTAAGGTCGAAGCTGAATTTAATTTCAATAACAAAACATCATCAAAATGAGAAACAAAGTTCACACACTTTGCAAGTCATCTCCTCGTTTTTGCATAACATACAATATATCTGCAATTTTAATTCTCTATACCAAGGCCTACCAATGATCAATATGTGAAAGAAGGCAATAAAGTCTTTTCATATGCTTCTATCAACTGAGGCTGTAGTAGAACTAAGTTATGCAATAAACACAAGTTTGACCTTACATTTTTACCTGAACATCCCACACAGGATAATTATGACCTTTGTAGCAAACAAGATTTGCATTACAATCCATGCTCCACAATCGAACTGCAATTGGAACCATACTTTTCATTACAGGTGAAGAAAAACAGGATATAGAAGCATTAGCAAAAGCCAAAAGGTATCTTACTTGTCGAATCTGACGACGAAGATAGAAGATAATCTCCAAATGGACTAAACGTGGCCGAATGAACGGGTCTACAATGTCCCCGAAATAAGGTATATGGTCTTTCCCCAGTGCTAACGCTACCTCTCTGCCCATTGGGAGCCAACTCATTTTCACCCTGCAAAGAAGCTGATATTACTTGAGTTAACAAACCCTAGTTCATTAATAAGCTATGCTGATCATAGATGTATCAAAACCGAACAGAAAACAATAAGGTATATTCTAACTGGTTTCATGGCAGAATGTGAAACACTTTGCTTGATATCCTGCTAAAATCATGCTGAATAAGAAATCTAGAATTATTAACCAAAAGCATGGCAAAGCATTCTTAGACTGGTGAGATATCAGACTGGACAAAGTAAAAATAAAGTGACACAATCCTCTTATCAAATTCAAATGCATAATATGGATGTTGGATTATTTTGTACACCTGTTTGCTTTCCAATTCAAGTAATTTGGTTGGAAGATACCATGCATATTCATCAATCAATGAACATTTTATAATCCAAAATCAAGTGCAACCATATAGTCACGACCCTTTTTCCGTCAATCAAATTGTTCTATTTTACTAAGCATATGAACCATTTCTTTCGACGACTCATCAACCAGATAACTCATTCCTGCACCATTAATTTTGGTAGAATTTCCCATAATTATTTCAGCAGAAATTTTTTCAACATTTAAGTGAGACTAAGCCAGGTATAGCCTACAAGTTAAATACTAAGTCAATTGGTTGCACACCTCATATAAAACCTTGCACCAACTTAAGACAAAACCAGCATCAAAACGCCAAGAGAGAACGCAAGTGACACAATATTTTTGGTTGAGAGTGAAGGAAAACACAAGGAAATCAACTTACAATACTCATTTGGTTGCCCAAGCTTTGCAATGTCCCATACCTGGAAATTACAGTGATGGGTTAGCAAAGCAAGAGCAATAGTGAACACATAACAAACACAGAAAAGTAAACAACCTTTAACGACGAGTCTGAGAATCCACCAGCTACCAATGACCCATCATTAGATATCGAAGCACAATTCAACCTGTGTAATACACAATACAGTTTCCCAGAAAATAACTATATTGTAAAGAAATTACATTGTGTCAGTTGAGTATAAATCTTCAAAAGAAACAAACATACCCATCATGTGTGTTGATAAAGGTATAAAAGCTGATGGAAGGCAATGCCCCGCCACTCAACTGCACACGGTTCCTTAAGTCATCAAGAATAGAATGTTCCACCTCTGGTGATCTAAGAAAATAAATAAATAAATAATATAAACACTTGCCACGCCAAAAACAGCAAACAGCTTTACCTAATTGATATTCAATAGCATTTCCTAGTTGCAGGACCCAGGCACAGAAGGATGGGTTACTATAAAATCATAATGTTAGTCTCCTTGGGATCTAACTTATTCTTTCTGACAACCCACATTCGGATGATTAACTCTTACGAGGTAGTATTTTCCCCAGGGACATGTCCCTGAATAAGTAAATGTGATTAAACTCCTAATCTGGCAGAGAGATCATAGTCCCAGCCAGAACATTTTATACATCGAATACGAAAACATCTAGTTTTGTAAAAAAATTAACAATTGCCAAAATTTTAGTTCATAAAATGCACCGCCACAATGTATCAAGTTAGTAGAAAAGGAAGTTAACAAATTACTAAAGTGCACCTATTAAACTCCATTGTCTTCCTATAATCAAAAAATCACCATCAAAAACAAGAAGGGTACTCTTGAAAATACATTACTGGCAAGGCTAGCTCTGGTTTGGCATGTGGAGCTCCAGATACTGCAGTACTCTCTGAACGAGAAGCCTTTGTTGTTGCACTGCCAATCTTGTCCTTTTTCAGCTTTTTAAGTGTAGTGGCTTGTTTTCCCCCATCAACAGATTTTTTCTAGAAATGGAGAAGAGTATTTTAAATAGCTAGAGTAAAAGAATCAACCTACTCAGTATCATAATTCAAGTGAACTTTGTGGAACCAAAAAATCGACTACCTTACTCTCTTCCAGTTCCCCTTCTCTCAGTTCTCCATCTGCCTTTTCCGAATCCGCATTGGAAACACCATTCTTCTCCAACTTTTCTTCTAAAGAATCTTCAAGCAACTGCGCAATTGAATGGTATAAGAAAGCCAGGATTGACATGTTTTTATCAATATCTGCCCAAAGAGGGAGAAAAAGAGGAAAGGCACTGAAAGAACACAGTATTAAGAAATAAATCGAACTGAAACAACTAAATACAGTTCATTGACAGTCACATCGCCCAACCACTTGGACTTGTATAATAAAACAAACAAGACTTTACAAGGACAAAAAAAAAATCATTTTCCAAGGATCCAGCCATTTAGAACCGTATCTGTCCTAATTACAAACACAATAATGCAACCATATTTTGAATAACAAAAAGGACATATTGTGACGAGTTCCAGTTCAACCACAAATTGCTAGAATTAAGACTACAATCCTTGTAAAAAAATTAAGCATGGCCCATTGCACATTCTATGCCCATTAGCTAGTGTTTAAGCCAAAGACGACAACATTATCCGACAAAGCAGCAACAAATTATCTTGCGTACAAAATAGATGTGATTCCTCATGCATGTACAACCAAAAGTTATTAGTAGAGGAATACAATTACAATTTCAACCATTCTTAAAGGATCTTGCTAAAGAGTAACATCAACTACATTATCTTATCTTTAGAAGTTATTTATGGGGACATATCAGAGATTTTTTTTTCATTTCGTGACATGACGTTCAAAGATGCAACCTAGCAGACCATTCTGCTTCACAATCACCTTAAATTAACTCAGTCAAATTCATATGAAGAAAAGATGTGAACATGGACATATATGTGTTTGTGACTGTAATAGCTGTCAAAATAGACTAACCCCCCAATGGATTTCTTTCTGATTTATCAAATCAGCTGCATCCTGGCCACTTCCATAAAGTGCAACAAATTCAGCATCATCAGCGATCGAGCTTGGTTGCCCAGGAGAAACTGTCCATTGAATCTTAAAGTCAATATACCCAGGCAGAAAGATAAATGAAGAAAAACAAAAGCTATAGAGGTAAATATAAATGAATATGCTTTCAGGCATTGGTTGACATGAATTGGTGCCTCAACATTGTTTTTCCAATAAAGAGTAGTGCTCTCTTCAGTCCTAGCTATTGAGTTGATTGTATGGATCAAGAGCCTTTTTTGTGATTACGGAATCCTATTTCATGAATGAGCTGTACAAAGATTACAGAACTTTACCTTGAAAGTTGATGTGCTCATTGATGATTCCAAGCATGATAATTGATTGAGACTTGTGTAAATATTGCAGAAGTAGGTTGTATGAGTACTGTAATTAGCAAACGAAAAATATTTTCAGTCATATAAACCCAAAATATATAATCCAGGTGAGAACTCATTGACTCTCTTCTTCATATCATTCCTAAAAGATCTCAAATTCTTGAAAAAGAATGTGGGTTCATCGCTTTAATAATTACAAATCAAATAAACTATTATCAATCTATCAATACGACAACGCAAGAAATTTAGTTTAAGCACAAAATAAATATCAGCACCCTTACAATTCATAATTGATTCTTCTGTTCTAGGTGGGTAAGACTCTTACTCTTTTATGCTACAAATTAATATAAGATCAGAGTAATTTGGTCTTCATGATAAAACTTTAACAATGCTCTCTGATTCTGTCATTTTAAAAGCATCTGATTCTTATTGCAAAATTTTCAATTTTCCAGTTCGAACAATTTAACTGCATCAATGAAATTTTAGCCTGGGACATACAGAAACTACTCAGCTTTGTACACTTCGAACTTGTGTAGCTCATAATAGATAAGAATAATATGCATGTATTACGAGAGGTAAACAAATTACTTGACATATCTTCAAGCTCACTTTGCTCTGTCTTAAGGAGCGTGCAAATTCCATTTCCTACACAAATGAGCAATCTCTTAGGAAGATGGTGATTGAATAAGTTGATTAACAAAATTCAGAAACGATTCTAGGAAAGTTGGTGAACCTCCAGATGCGACGGAGAAAGAACAACCTCTAATTTTTGGAGGTCACGTGCATGGATCATCTCATGGTCTCCTCGAAAGCTATTAAAAAAAACTCTGGCTGAAAAAGAGAGGAATGGTTTAAGAGGTGACGCTGTAAACATTTTGTGCACGCTGTGAAACATAAATGAACACACCTTCTGAAATGTGACCTTTAGCCACAAGATCCATAAATCCATGAATAAATACTGGATACAATACTCGAACCAACTCGTGCTGCAAGGTAAACATATATAAGAAATATAAAGCAAAGTTTGATGCATTTTTTTTAACTTTTGGGGACCACATAGTATTGATGCACCTTATAATAGGAAAAAATGAAAAAACACTACAACGCACCAGCGCATGGAAACCAATTTAGCTGTCAACTATTGAAGTCCTATCGATTTATTAGAATAGACCAAAGGCGAACAGACATTCCCAGAAACAACCATGGAGTTTTGTTATTATTACTTCATCAACAAACAAAAACAAGAACTTGAACATCAAATAAAGTAAAAAAAATTTAGGCAATGCATTAACAATTATCTATAAAAACAAATGATAAGTACCTGGTATTGATCCAATGAACTATAAGCCCACGACCGAAGTTTGTTGTACCCTTCTTGGTACTGAGCAGGACCATCCACTCTGAAAAACCGTCAGTAAAACTTATAATCAAACACAATCACGGTACACGCAAATACCATTAGCTCAAGCACACCAAAAACACATGCTGTCCTCTAGTGTTTCTTGCCCACGTTAAAGCCATCAACAATGTTGAAAATAGGGTCTTTACAGTAATTATACTGAACATCAAAACTAAAATAAGCAAACATTAAATAGCTGAACCCTACCTTACAAAGTAAAAAAAAAAAAAAAATTAGACATGAAACCAATGAAATTCGGACAAAGGAGTAAAAAAAGGCACAAAATTTTGCTCATACTCAGAGAATGCAAGGATTTGTTTGGCAATCTCGGGATCGATTTGTGCAGTTGAGGAGGTGTCGCTGCCTTTGCAGTTTTGGTGCCTCTCTTGTTGAAAAGCGAGGCCTGCTTGCTTAAATCCCCTCTTGTCTAAATAAGCCAGAACCACTTTATCAATTTCTTCTTCATCCATTCTCTCAATGTTAAGAACCCTAAACCCAAAATTCAGGGAGTATCTTGATATCTAACTGATTTTTTTGTGAACACTTTTTAAAATTCCAAAACCCCTCTTACATATTTTATATTCAATAAATTTAAATTTAAATTATATATTATTATATATATTTGAAAATAAATATGTATAAATAATAATTTTTCTTTTCGCACCGGCCCATCCAACCCGGCCCAATGCCCAGACCCGGTAAAGAATCGCTGTTCACATCAAATGCATCGTGTATACATACATACTGGCAATCCAAAAAATCGAAGAAAAGACGGCCGGCCACGACAAGTACGAGCTTAAACCTCTGCGCCGCCTTGCGATGCGAGCACCCGCCGCCGCCGAGACTGTTGGAGTATCATTTGTCTTCCTTTTTTACTAGTCCATTCGATTCCCATTCTGACAAACACCTCCGGTTTCAGATCTTGAGTTCGCTTTACAATTATATTTAAATGGCGAAGGGAAATGACGCGGCCGCCATGGAGATCGACGATCAGAATTCGTCCTCATCTGACCAAATTAATAACCATAGATTCTCCATCAATGGTATATTTAAACTTTTTTGTAAGTTAATTTGTTTTTGCTTCGGCGTCGAGGAATTTTATATTTTTCTGGGGATTTACAGTATTGCAGCTATTGAAATCGGCTCAAATGCAGCATGGATTACGCTTTGGTGATTATACCCGATATCGGTACAATTCATGATATATATGCATTGTTTGATTTATATGTAATTCTGTATATGTGTGTTACGTGCTTTTTTGTTTTGATTGTGTTAGGAGAGTTTGGTTGGGAATAGGTTAAGAAAGTTCAGTACTTTATCTTTATGTGCTGGAATTGGCGCCATTTTGATTGTAATATTTATGCCAATTGAATTTTTAGGAGGTACTGCAGTGCACGTTTGAGAAGATTGTACAAGTCATTGAAGTTCACTCATGGCCGAGGGAAATATACAAAGAGAGCTGTTACAGTAGCTATAGTCACTGAAGTCAGGTTGATATTTGCGGGCATGTATTTTGTTCTTGTTTGTGCCAGTATCTTTACTCGGCTGAATATAGGCTGGGGAGTCTTCTTCTTTGTTCCTTACAAGAAAACACTGGATGTCTGCATTAGGTGCAAAATGTGGATGCGGGGTGTGAACTGTGATAATTTTTCCATTTTGTTTAAAGATTACAGCTTTCTAAATGTACGAAGGACGGAGAATGAGATTTGTGTCGCCTCACAAAAACTACTGATTATTTAGCCATGTCTACTGCCACAAGGATATGTCAATCAGATAGATTGATGCTTGTGAAATCAAAACAGGTTTCTCCATTTGGTTCTGTATACTGCTGAAAGAGCATGGAGTTATGCGATGGAAAAGAAAACGTTACCGGATGGTCCAAATGCACGTCAAAGGTGTTACCTTATTGGTAGACTGAGGAAGGCAGTAAAATGGGCTACCCTTTTCCAAGAGCTGTGCTCCATCAAGGGAGATTCAAGGACGTCTCTTGAAGCAGAGGTTTGATATCATGAGTTTCTAAGACTTGAATTATTTCTATTTGGTGTCCTACAACTGGAAACAGTTTAATGACTTTACATTGAACGACAATATTCATTCTTTTCTTGCACACCGTAACTTATTTAGTGCTGTTGATTTCCTTCTCTGATGATAGCTTTCCTTTTTATCATCCATGAACTTAAAATAGGTCCCTGCTTTTTAGCAGCTGTAAAATGATGAAACATTGGTTATAAATTATTGAAAAAATAAAAAGAATTGTATTGTCTGTGTTGTGATCTCTCTTTGAAAGTTGAAGATGCTCATCTAGCTATGTTGAAGCAATCTGAAGTAGCTGAGATCTAAAAGTGGATATGAGAACGTTCATCCATCAACAACCACCTAGCAGTTCATTTGAGATGCAGTCTTTCACTCTTTTGGTAAAACATATCCAAGTAGTCCTTTCATAACGTTGTAGTTGTCATTATGTCAATAGCATCATGATGAATTGTGCACGATATGTTCACAGAGCTACTTAACAGCATGTTAAGACAGTGACACACCACCATCTTTGTCTGTGTCAACATCTCTAGGGATTCCAAATCTTTGCTAATTTTCTCTTTCATTAGTTTTATTAATGCCTTAGTCACAAAATTTGCTCATCTTCCGGGAGTTAAATTTCACAAAATCTGAGATTTCTGTCAGAGCTAATTTTGTTCCTAATTTTTAGGCCTATGCTTCGTATATGAAAGGGAATTTGTTATTTGAACAAGATCAGCACTGGGACATTGCACTGAAGAGTTTCAAAAGTTCCAGGTACATTCTAGTCTTAAAGTGTGTAACTTTTCAAAGATATATAAAACAGTAGGGTTAGTTTTCTTCAACTTATGCAAATACGGAAGTCAACTGTGCAAGTAATTCTGTTCTTTCTCGTTTCCTTATTCTTTTATATTCTTTGTCAGTCGATTTAAACTATTTCTGGAAACATCAGTGGTCCTAATTTATGCTCGTGTTCGCATAACTAAATCGACTTTAATAGAGCGGTTTATGAGGAACTTGGCAAGTATGGAGATGTAGAGAATCAAGTTCTATGCCGTGAGCGGGTTGAGGAGCTTGAGCCTAGTATACGATATTGCATGCACAAAATTGGGGATTCGAATTTTCAAACTTCTGAACTTGTCCAGATAGAAGAAATGGAGGGGCCTGCTCTGGATCTTTTTAAATCCAAACTGGAGGTTAGTTTGTTCTTTTGAGTAGGCAATGCTCGATGCATGTGCAATGCCTTTATGATAATAATGGCGATGCAAAGGAAGCGTTGCTTATTTTCCTGAGTTATGGATTTCTCGTTACACTGCTTTTACTAAGAACAGATAATGCCATACATAAGTATCTCAGCATTTTTTTTGACGTTTATTTTGTTATTTTGGTTGCCTACGGCAGGCTGTCATGGCTGAAGCTCGATCTCAGCAGGCCACATCTATGACAGAATTCCATTGGCTCAGTCACAAATTTCCTATTTCAAATGCAAAGACTCGTGTTTCCATACTTAAAGGTCAGATTTTACCAGAGAACATTATATGAAGATTTCAGGGGAGTTAGTTACCTTTGGCTCCCACCCTCCTGCCCCCAACCCCCAATGTTCTTGTGTGAAGCTCTGTCTATGTATTGCCAATTTGATCAGCCCAAGAGTTGGAGAAAGATATTAAGGGTCCAACAGCAGATTCACTTCCTGGAGAGAAAAAGCTTGCCGTGTTTGACAAAATTTTTGCGGCCTATAATGAAGCTAGGAGCTGCATAAGAAATGACTTGGTAAGAAGCGCTCATGGACCATGGTTATGAGAAATTATGGTTGTCTCATCTGTGATTTTTTCTGTAACACCTTTGTAAAAAAAAAAAGTCGGAGAGTTATCTGAAGGAGGAAGAGATGATTGTGTCTGACAGTTTGTCTAGGAGGTTTTGGTTTTGTCAGGGATTTGATTCGCGACTGTCAATTTACTTTTAGGAGTCTGATTGTGTATTTTGGATGCAATAGGCTACTGCAGGTAATACCGAGAACATGAAGGATGATCTTAGTGGCCTTGATAAAGCAATTGCCGCTGTTTTAGGACAGCGAACAATTGAACGAAATCAGATGTTGGTGAGCATGGCGAAAAGTAAACTCGGTAAGAATAGGGATGACAAAAGTGAAAAAGTCACAAAGCCTGAAGAGCTTGTCCGGTTGTATGATCTCCTTTTACAGGTAATGACTTTTTTTATTGTCTTTTTAATTTTGATTCTGAAATCATTGCACGGTGGTCGGTCTTAATATTTAGGCTAAAATGCATAATAGTATTCCACTGTATGACCTATTCTGACAAAGATAAAGTAAACGCTTTGGACTCTTTTAGAATACCACCGACCTTATGGATTTGGTTAGTTCGGGAAGAGATAGGAAGACCGAAGAAGTTAACTTCGCTGAGGAATGTGAACTCAAAAGTTGTGTATTCCAAGCTAAAAGGTTTTCCCCTTTGCCTTTTTGCTTCTATTTTGCTCGACTCCAGTCTTTGAACTATTCTTTGGACGCTCCATTAATTTTAAGTTTTGTTTCTTAATGTCCAATTTATTCCAGGTGCTTTTACTTGGCTAAATCCTACAGTTCGGCTGGAAAGAGGGCAGAAGCGTATGCTTTATACTGTCGAGCTCGATCTCTGGCTGATACTGCTCTTAAGAAGCTTCAGAGTTCAAAAAATGTTGATCAGGTGTGCCAAGTGTTTTATTCTTCCCCAAGAAACGTCCTTCTGCTTGCTTCACGTAGATATCCTGCTACCAGTGCTTTAATCATTCTGTCACTTTGCATGGGAAAGGTTAATTAATATCGTTCATGTGGTAAAATGGAGATCCCAGATTACCATACCACAGAGTCTGAAATATGCTGTCTACTTATAAAGCTTGTGAGTTGGTAATGCTCCACTTAGCAGAAACATTCTTTTTGACCTTTTACCTGATTCATTTCTTGATTATCTGTAGGTCACTGTCAAGGATTTGAAGATTCTTTACAATGATTGTCGAGCCAACAGTTGTATAGAGCATGCAAATGGGATTATGGAGGAGGAGAAGGCTCCAGAGAATCTTTCAAAAAAGATTTCGAATATATCATTAACCGGAAATCATAACAAGGTATTACTTGCAGATTTTTCCTTTTGTCAGAAATTGTGAAATTGAAGAGTATGCTTACCTGTGCGTCTGCCTCAGGTAGAGAAACTGCTCATGGATCAATTGGACTCTTATGAATCTGCTGTTAGTGATCCTACCACAAAGTCAATACCTCACATTGAAACTTTTCCACCTCTCTTTCAAGCGGTTCCCCGTAATCCCATCGTTCTTGATCTTGCCTATAATTCAATCGACTTCCCATCACTCGAAAACCGGATGAAGAAAGACAACAAAAAGGGTTTCATCAGTAGGCTCTGGGGATGAAATCGGTTCAAGGTCCCTGTGAAACTAACGAGTTCGATGACAATTTTTGGCAGTTTTGCTCATGTAGTCCATTCCAGCTTTCATATTTTTCAGTGTTTGCATTACCAACTTGCATTTTTTTCCTGTTTTGAAAGTTAAAAACTTTTTTTTCACAAATTTGGTCGGTGAACTGGGATATAGAACAATTTACCGAAAAAGCACCATCTTTTTTTTTGGTCATTATAACCGTAAAACTAAGAAATATTTGAGGAATATTTTAAGGGCAACTCATCTACAAAAATTCACATGCCATGGTACCCTTTCTATTTTGTTACATTAACTTTAATATTTATATCATCCACACAAATGTTGTAGCCACCAAAAATCTTCAATGATTCGAGTATACCTAGTTAGTTACTACTCATGCTTGAACTCAAACTTTAATTCGAATATAAGATTATAATTTTGTTGTAATAATAACTAAAAACAATTACATTTTTTGTTATTTCTGTCAACAATCTATTTAATTTTGAAAATAAAATGCCAAATTAATATTTATAAAATCATATATAACATTTTAAATGTATCTTTTAGACTATAATGGAAAAGACAATGTGTATTTTTTTGGCTATTTGTTTTTTTTTTAATGAAAATTTTTTTCATTAAATGGGTAAAAAAGTCAGTACAAGAATAACTACACTGGGGATGCCCAGTAGAGATACAAAATCATTAATGCTATTTGTTTGTTGTATTGAGATGAAGATGTGATTAACCAAAATGGCCTACAAATTCGTATTGCACACTTCAATTTTGGATACTTCTGCAATAAGCAAGTGGTTTATACAACTTTTTTCCATTTGGCTACATGTTGAGGAATTATGAATATCAAACTTTTTCAACAATATATGTTCTGGTTATAAAATATTTAATATTTTAAATAACATAAACAGTTATCCATTTATTAGAATGTATCAGAAATCAAATAATTATCCATATACATACATACATACATACATACATACATAACAATATAGCAAAAAAAAGTTTGTATTTATTGTGCAAGTCGGTGCATGGTCCCTTTGGGCCATTTTAATGGTATACTCCCTATGTGTTAGTTGCCACACATTAACTCAAAGACAACATATGCATTATTTAACATTATATACATTCACACACACACACACACACAACAATTATTGAGTTTTGATAATTAAATCGTTAAGTTGTTTTTTAGCAAATAAATTCAAATTTAATAATTTTTGGAAATAGGTTGGATTATTTTAGTTTTGTTGGTGAATTGTGGATTCGACTTATTTTATGATTGTTATGTTGAGAAAATTAAAGTGATCGTTTTACCGTTATTCAAAAGGGTACATGTATATTACATTTCGGTAACATACGACGACAACATATAAATTATGAATAAATTCAAATTTAATAATTTTTGAAAATTGGTTGGATTATTTTAGTTTTGCTGGTGAATTGTGGATTCGACTTATTTTATGATTGTTAGGTCGAGGAGATTAAAGTGATCGTTTTACTGTTGTTCAAAAGAGTATTATATGTATGTTACAGTTCGATAACATACGACGATAACATATAAATTATATTTTAAACATATTATGTGTTGTTATGGATTGTTATGTGATTATGTGGATGATATGAGTTGTTAAATTCCTCGTTGATTACATGTTTATTTATGTGACATATTATGTCATTTAGTTTAGGACATGATATTATGACATATATGTTGGGTAATATCGTTCTTGCTAACCGTTGTCTTGTTGTATTATATTTCTGGCACACGTGGTTTTTATTTCGTAATCAACGGGTGGCTTTCAAAACTAGTTCTTCCTGAGACCGAAAATATGATTGTCTATTTCTTGATGTATTTTCTGTGTGATATGTTTTTGAAATCTTGACATCAGACATTGTTCGTTATTTTTCTTCTCGTTGTATCATTATCAGTTGTATGGAGGTCGAGTCGTGGGTGTTTGATTGGACACATCACGACATACCTCGTATACTTAATATGATTGTTTAGCTGCATGACGATGTAGCTCATCTGTGTGTTGTTGCTCGAGCAGTATTCTTATTGTTATCGTACAATTAATTGGCTCATGTTACCATGTTGTTTTGAGCCTTATTCATACATTGCATATTTCATTATAGTAAATGTTTATGCATGATTTATGATTATTGTTGTTGTTCAACTGTTTCATATCAGAATCTTAACCTCGGTGTTTTATATTAGGGGTTACTTTGGTTGCTGTTGGGAACCATAGTAGGTCACTCGAGTAGTTTTGTAGTACCAGGCAGAAGTTCTACAAGTGAAGCTCGCAAAGTGAGATATGATTTCTTGGTTGTTAGATGTTGGAGTCTCCCAGTTAGTGTATATATATAATTTCGACTCCTTGTCAGTTTTATGTCGTATTTTATTATTTGGAGATGTTGTCGTGTGTTTTTTATTTAGTTTATGTCGTTGTGAGCCTTGCCAGCTTTGTTTGAACTCTGCTTGTGAATTGTTAACTTGTGTCTGGTCGGCACTTGCGTGAGACTGTTTATGAATACAACAATGTCATCCTTGAATCATTTTCTTTTTACAAGTATTTTAAATTTTTTTATATGTCTTATTTACGGAGAGATAATGCAGAAATTTTTACAGACCGTGAGGTCAATTTTTAACTATTTAAAATATTTTTCCGTTGCAGATTTACATTAATCAATATTGCTTGATAAATAATTGTAATTATAATAATTAGTTCTCACAATGAAAGAGTGATTTTATTTAATTTTGTTAAAGCATTGTGAGTGATTTGATTTAATTTTGTTAGAGCATTGTCTTGAATATTTAATTTTCAATATTAGATTTGTTGGGTGTAATAATTGTTCATGTTAGGAGAGTGATCGAAACTTAAAGTTTGAAATTGCATCATTACCACCAGCTATAAGTTTTAGTAGAACGAGAAATGTTCAATCTTGCAAATTTTTTGAAGATTAGTCAATAAAATATTAGGTATTGAACAAACGTAGTCAAATGATGTTTAAAGAAACAAAATCCTAAAATTGACAAAGAGAAAGCTATTAAATTAGTGTTCCTTACATTCTACACAAATATATGTTGATTAAGATCACTTTAATTAAATTTGACACTTTAATAAGGTTAAATAAATAACTTTATTAAAATATGGTCATGTATCGATCAATATCACATTACAAGATCTTTTTTGATAAAAATACACAATTTCTTTCATTATATTTCAGAAACAAAATTATTTCGGCTTATTGAATTTTTAAAAGATAGAATCACTCTAATTGTATTTAATTAAAACGCTGATTTTTTTTTTTTAAAAAAACTAATTAGATTAATAGAATTACGATTAATTAGACTAGGGAGGTTAGCTTATATATCCTGACCTCCCTTTTTATTAATTGATCATTTATAATTGTTTATCGATAAACAATATAATTTTAGGTAATTCTTTTGTGAGATGATCTCATATATCTATAAATATGTGATGATTTGATTCGATCCATAACTATTATGAATAGCAATACTTTTGTATTAAAAAAAATACTATTTTTTTTTATAAATTGGGTCGGGTCGGGTCGGAGATTCATCTCACAAGATTGACTCATGAAACCAACTCATGTGAATTTTGTGATAATTTTATCTTTCATATTTTTAAACTCCTATGTAGTCCCATCGTTGAAATATGCGAAGTTAAGGGAATTATTTGTTAGTTACCATCTTATTTGCTAAACAAGTATTCAACCTACAATTTGCAATAAATCTTTAGACATATTGAGCAAATCTTATAGACTAGATGTTTCCTACAATATAATTTGTGAGAACCCGAATTCCAGCAGCTAACAATATTCAGTTTCCAGCCGCTGGCATTTTTGCAACAGCTAGCAATATTCAGTAGCAATGGAAAATTCCAGTAGAAGCTAACAATTCCAGCAGCAGCAGAAGAGTTCAGTAAAGAGACTCCAACAGACAACTCTTGATTCAGCTTAGACTTGTAACTGAAACATTTAACATGGAATAAAGGCTGTTAATGACAGATTATGGCCATAAATTGGGAGGCTAAAAGTCAGAAATTTGCTTATAAATATCACCCTCAAACCTCTGAAATTGTTGTTACACAAGTCTTGAGTTAACACTTGAAATTAGAGCTAAGAGAATGCATTTTCGAAGCTGTAAAATCCAGTAGCGAGAACATGCAGATTGCAGACTTCAACCGAAATTTCTAGCAAATTACTGTAAGTGGGCTTATGTATAAATATCTTGAAATCAGTTTGATAATTCCTGTTTTATGTATTTCTGATCTCTGATTTTTGAAGCACTGAAACTTAGTGAACTAATAGTAGGAATATATATTCTGAAACAATTCTGAATTCTGATTTCTTGCCTCGCCTCTTAGAGGAGAGAACATATAGGAGACTGATATCAGTTTAGCCACAAAATTCACGAACGTGCTCAGTGCTGGCTTATTTAATTTCTGAATTCTGATTTCTGTTCTGAGACCTGTGATTTCCGAATACTGATTCATTTTCTGAAAGTAAGAGTTTCTGTATATTATTGGTATTACTGTTTTCTGTTAAAATGGTTTTGAAAACTGGTATTTATTCCCGCCCCCGCTTATTGAGTGACAATCATATCACTCACCTACCAAACTCATCTCAGATAAGAACGAGGAAGAATTATTAGAAGAAGAA
>NW_027359928.1:0-480 GCF_012295235.1 Primulina huaijiensis | reverse complement strand
ATTTTTAATATAAAAATTAGTATTTTTTATGAATCGATTCAGATACAATATATGTTTTATATAATTGATATATAAAAAAGTTGGACGCAAATATCCAATATAGTTAGTGTGAAAACTTAATGGAAAATGTTGGGACCCAAAAATCAATGAAAGATGGTCGGAGAATTTAAAACGCGTAGAGTGGGTAAATCGGTATTTCAGATCTCAAACAAAACGTATTTATTTAGTGTAATAATTTTTAAAAAAGGTCAACGCTTACACAAACTTGCCCAACAAGTCAGTCTTCCCCGAGAGTGTGTCAAAACCATTTAATTTAATTTAATTTATTTTTAGGAAAGGGAAACTGTGGCGTGTACTTCTCAGTTTATGCTATATCCGATGTATTACAACTCGTCATTTTCTATTTTTTTTTATAAAATCATATAAAGTGTAACCTATCGAACTTCGACATGAATCATGAATATCCTTTTCATGCATTGA
>NW_027359927.1:0-426 GCF_012295235.1 Primulina huaijiensis | reverse complement strand
AGATATGGTAGCTGTAGATAAGATATAAATATATTAAATTAGATTTGCTGATTTCTAAGTAATTTGTTCCATAAAATATATAGATTTTTTTTCTTTATCTATTTTATCTAGACGAATTTCCTAAACCAATGGAACTTAATTTTTAAGTTATGAATTTTAAATAATCCCACAATCCAAATCTTGCAAACGTGTTNCAAACGTGTTTTAATTTCACGCATATAATAAATACGATTATTAAGTTCGGACCAAAAATTGCTACAATTTTTAAACAAAATTTCCCATAATTAAGGACTCAAACTCGTTATTTAAAAAATTATATTATATTTTTTTTATAAAATAAATTTGAATTGTATAATTAGCAAGCCAACAAATGCAAATATAATACATTAATATCATAAAAATATATTTGAACAATTCAAAATGTAA
>NW_027359926.1:0-2229 GCF_012295235.1 Primulina huaijiensis | reverse complement strand
CAATTCTATCCTACTCCTGGAGATTTACTCCCTCTTATTAAGTAATGCACACGTGTCAATTTTTTTTTATTTTATTATCCATTTTAGTTTGGTCATTAGCTAATCCCGCCTTTTATTCCAGCCACTACTAATTATTTTTGGCACTAAATCATTTTTTCTTAAAATATCACTAATTAACATAAATTAAAAAGTATAAAAAAAACTTACTCAACCACTAATAATTTATTCTCATCACTTACATTATCACTTTCACCAAAACTTCTTGTGCAACTTTTTTCTCCAGGTACGATTTGGAAACATATCATTTTTATTTTTTTTATCAAAATTTTAGATTTAGTAAATTTGATAAAAGAAATTAAGAATTGCATGTGAACACTATCTATATCTTTTGTCATGATCAAATGGATGCTCTAGAATGAAAATCGAAAAGGGACTTTCATTTTTTTAAAAAAATAACGATACTTTATATATTCAATTTACTATTAAATTTGTATATTATATGTTATTTCCTCCATAGATGTTTGATAATGTAGTCTAAAAAGAATAATTTGAAAAATGAGAAAATATATTAAGTTCTTAGAGTTTCTGGGAAATATGTACGTGTTTTAAGATGATTATCGGTGTGGTCAAAGTACATGACTCTATATGATCTTTTGAATGAAGCGGGGTCTTCAATTTCTTCTCGACGAGCTGTTGACATATTATTATTTTGAAACGCCCTATTACAAGCTAAATATGACGTACTTTTTAAAGTGTGAGATTATTTTTAAATATATAAATTATCATAATAAATACGTATATTATATTTTTTGAGTAACGAAAATTTATATTTTATTTTAATTTATTTGATTATAATATATTTGAAATGCTAACATTTGTAAGTTTTCTCTTAATTGTTTGTTTTAGATTCAATGGTACCCGATCGAGAAGAATGTGATGCGTCGAATGTTGATAAAAAACAGTATATATCCATGATTGAAGAATTTGAAAAAAGGTTATCAGTTGATCAAACCATTAAAAATATTGATGACGCGTATCTATTATATTGTGAGTATGCACACAGTAAAGGTTTTAGTGCTCGAAGAGGAAAATAAGCATATTTTAGTGGTTCTAAATATCTTTATATGAAAGAGTTTGAGTGCTCATCTCAGGGAGTAAAGGATGGAAAGCAGAGTGCAAATAATAATAGACCGTTGTATCAGAAATTAGAAACAAGAACCAAATGTAAGGCGAGATTAAGAATTCGAAGGAAAAAAAATGAAATTTGGAGAGTGACGATTTTTGAAGTTGAACATAATCATGAAATGGTTGATGAAAGCCAAAGATATTTGCTAAGATCAGCTCGTAAAGTTTCGTACGCTCAAGGTGAAACTTTAAGAGCAATGTCAGAGGCTGGGATAAAACCTTCTAGTGTGTTGTCATATATGGAAAAAGAATCACATGGAATGGAGAATTTAGGCTTTATTCGAAAAGATGCTTATAATTATTTGAATTGTGTTACAAAAGGGCATTCAAGAGTTGAAAATGGTGACGCTTTTGAGTTGATGCGGTATTTCAAAACCAAATCAAACGATGAAGATTTATTTTACTGGGATATTCAAATGGATGAAGATGGTCGTTTGTCTAATTTTTTCTACAGAGATAGTCTAGCTAGAGTTGATTATGAGTATTTTGGTGACGTGATTTCTTTTGATGCCACTTATCGGACTAATAAATATAATTTGATATGTGCTCCATTTGTTGGCATAAATCATCATAGAGATAATGTGATGTTTGGGTTAGCTTTTATGTCTGATGAGAGAGAGACTTCGTTTCAATGGTTGTTCAAAACATTTCTTGAATCTATGGGAGGAAAACAACCAGAAACGATTTTTACCGATCAATGTCAGGCAATGATGAATGCTATTGAATCAGTATTTCTTTGTTCACGACATCGACTTTGCCAATGGCATATTTCAAAAAATGCTCCATCACATTTAGGTAGTCTGAACGTCAATCCTGTATTTAAAGGCATGTTTACAAAATGTATGCAATTTTGTGATTGTGAAGAAGAATTTAATATAGTGTGGGCAAAAATGATAAATGATTTTGGTCTTCAAGATCATTCGTGGCTCAAGGGAATGCACAAATTAAGGCACAAATGGTCAACGGCATTCAATACCGACATTTTTTGTGCGGGGCTTAAAGCTACTTCTAGAAGTGAGTCTACAAATTTTGTTTTGAAAGACG
>NW_027359925.1:0-254 GCF_012295235.1 Primulina huaijiensis | reverse complement strand
GACGTACATATTTGAACATGAACGTACTTACATAAACATAGACGTACCATCATATTATAAAACATTACATAAACATACTTGCATCGTACATACTGGGCTGGCAGGGATGTCCACTACCACATACATAAGATCCCCTGTCATACTTTACCGGGTGGATTGATCCCTGGTCATACTTTACCTCTTTCCAATCCTGATCAAACCCAGTCATACTTTACCGGGGTGGAGAGGTCCTCGGCCAAGTTCACCGACTTCCA
>NW_027359924.1:0-287 GCF_012295235.1 Primulina huaijiensis | reverse complement strand
CCCTCACAGAGCGTTTTAAGCCTGGTTGACCCAGAGATTTTCCAATAAACCCCTTGGGATTGTTGGGTGCATATGGTTCTTCATCTGTGGGCTTCACAATGGCAACACTCTCACCTCTACTATCTCTGAAGTAATATGCTCCCCCAAGCCCACTATGCACAGGAGTTGGATCAACCCCATTCTTAATTGCCTTGACAATTTTCTTAACAAGTTGTTTTGCTGGGTCAAAACGGGTTGAGTGCCCCAACACCTCTATTGGTCCACTCTGATCTCTGTTTGGGATGCCG
>NW_027359923.1:0-563 GCF_012295235.1 Primulina huaijiensis | reverse complement strand
AGTTGATAGGTGTCGTTTTCACGTGTTTTGTGAACCTTATTTGTTCATATTTTGTTATGTTGATTTGAAATTAGTTGTTTTAAGTCCTATTATGCGTCATGCTCAAATCTTATAGGATTTGGTTTGATTTATATGTAAGTTAATCAAGAAAAGATGAATTGAGGCAAAAAAGTGCGAGCAAGGCGCGCTAGGGAGAGTGAATTTACCTACCCAAACGCGAAATTAAAATTAGAAGATATATGAGCCAGGTGTGCTGGGTGGTTGTTTTTATCCACCCAAGCATGGGTGAGGAAAAGAGTTTGGCCAATTTGTGAGACATGAGCGCTGGGGCAGGCAATTTCAGCCGCCCCAGCGTGAGTAATAAGAAAAAAATATTGTTTGATTTCTTTCCATTCTTTCTTGTTGATATCTAATTCGAAAAGCCGTAGCACATTTTTTTGGAGGAGGATCAGTTTTTATCAGCAGGGGAGAGCTGCTGCATACAAGGAGAAAACAACTAGAGTCGAGGAAACTTGAAGAATTAGAGATTTTCGAGCAGCATGTCTTCCGTTATTAAATTACTC
>NW_027359922.1:0-250 GCF_012295235.1 Primulina huaijiensis | reverse complement strand
CGCCTGCCATCGCCTCGCCCAGCGCCTTGCACGCTCGTCTCGCCCTTCGCCTGCCATCGCCCAGCGTCCAAGCGCCCCAGACGCCATCTCGCTACGCTCGCTAGCTCGCCCCTCGCCCCTGCCACGCTCGCCCAGCGCCCGCACGAGTGCCTCTGCCACGCTCGCCCCTGCCACGCTCGTCCGAGCTCCTAATCCTCGCCCAGCCGAGCGTACGCTCGCCCCGCGCCCTGCACAACGCGCGCAAGCCCCT
>NW_027359921.1:0-439 GCF_012295235.1 Primulina huaijiensis | reverse complement strand
GACCGAATTTTGGAACAACAAAATAATTCTTCAATCAATACTTTGTACGAGATTTATCTTCAAGTGTCTTCAACACATCATGACAACACAATGAAACAGTGGTGTTTCGTCTATTCGAGTTCTTCAGAAAATTCTCCGATCTTTATATTCTCTCTCTTCTCTCATATCTTGCATGTATATTGTGCATCAACTTTTTTTTTAATATATAGAGATTTGTTTTGACGTTGATTAGATTTCTTAAATAGATTCTTACAAGATAAATAAAAATAATAATATTTTATTATGAAACAAAATCTTTTAAATATTAGAAGTGAAATATAGAGTTTAAGAAACTCAATATTTTAAAAAGATAAAAATTTTAATATACAATTTCATTTTAAACAATAATAATTTTAAGAAATTGTCTTACAATGCAAGTGACGTTTCCTTGATAAATGAC
>NW_027359920.1:0-395 GCF_012295235.1 Primulina huaijiensis | reverse complement strand
CTAACTCTTAGCTGGTGATATCCAGATCGCAAGTCGATCTTGGAACAGACAGAAGATCCCTGCAACTGATCAAATAAATCATCGATACGCGGCAATGGGTATTTGTTCTTTACCGTTGCTTTGTTCAGTTGCCGGTAATCAATACACAATCTCATTGAAGCGTCTTTCTTTCGCACAAATAGCACTGGAGCGCCCCAAGGAGATGCACTCGGTCTGATATATCCCTTGGCTATAAGATCTTCTAGTTGAGTTTTCAGTTCTTTCAGTTCAATAGGTGCCATTCTGTATGGAGCGCGGGATATAGGAACAGTACCTGAAATGAGATCAATGCTAAAATCTACCTCTCGAGATGGAGGTAACCCTGGAATTTCATCGGGGAATACATCGGCAAACTC
>NW_027359919.1:0-460 GCF_012295235.1 Primulina huaijiensis | reverse complement strand
TGAATAACATCTTGTTTATGAGTATTTAGTAATCTAAATATATCAAAATACAATAAATAAAAATACATGATGGCAATAAATCAAATATATTCATTTATTGATATAACATTTTTCAATTCGCATGATTATAACATAATCACAGCTCTATCAAATTAACAAAGATATTTTCATCCAAATATTATTCACAATGGAAAAACAATAAAAATATAATTAATAGAATAGTGAATATTACTAAAACCAAAATAACAATATATTTAAATGAAGTGCATATAGCGATTGTCAAATAAAATTCTCTTAATTAACTAAATTATCATAATGATGTTAAAATAAAACCCCTAAACTTGTTATTAAGTTAAATATCAATTATCGTCAAAAAAAAAGTTAAATATCAGTTTTATTTTTGCTAACTTTTAAGTCCTTGCGAATTTTGTTAACTTTCTTCTTTTTTAGAATAGATATT
>NW_027359918.1:0-3824 GCF_012295235.1 Primulina huaijiensis | reverse complement strand
TCTCTGTGGATCGATATCGTACTTATGAAATATATTACTTGCAGAAAACCTACAATTGGGTGAATTATAATTTAAGTAGTAGCAAACAACAGCATATCTTTTGTTCCCTTGTTTGTTTCTGGTCTTGAATCCAGGTGGATGGCCATGTATTTTGTAGCAATTCTCAATCGTATGGCCATGAATGTTGCAATGAGTGCAGAACGGCCTGCCTTTTGGAAATCTTGATGGTGGTCGGTTGTTGACATGTGGCTGAGTTTGTTCATTCTTGATCGCAAATGCCATGTTACGACTTGATGCATTCATGGAGCTTTGATTACCAATTGCTCTCTGTCTTTCTTCTTGGACTACTAGAGCAAACACTCGGCTGATCGGTGGCAGGGGATCAAGAAGTAGAACTTAACTTCTAATGTGAGAAATGAATCTTTCAGTCCCATAAGAAAAATCATGGTATAATCCATTTGAACATATGTTTCAAAGTTCTTGACCCCATCGCAATTGCATTTTTTACAGCTACACATGGGTCGAAAGTGATTCAATTCTTCCCAAAGAGCCTTGATTTTGGTAAAGTAAACACTGACCGGATCTTGATCTTGTCTGAGAGTGATCAAGTCCCTGCGCAGTTGAAAGATTCTTGGACCATTACTTTGTTGAAATCGATCTTGAAGATCATTCCAGATTTCCTTTGCTGAGTCCGCAAATAAAATGCTTGCCGATATGTCTTTGGACACTGAGTTTAATAGCCAAGAGATGACTATATTGTTGTTCCTGGCCCATGCATTGAGCAGGTTCACTTCAGAATCTGATGGTTTGGAGATCGATCCGTCAATGAATCCTAGTTTGTTCTTGACAGAAAGGGCAATTCGCATCGCTCTACTTTACGATGCAAAGTTATCTCCCGTGAGTGCTAGAGAAACACGTACGAGCCCTGGATTATCGGAATGGTGTAGAAAATAGGGGCTCGAAGGATCATCAAATACCGATCGTGATGCTAAATTCCATGCAGATGGATTTGTGTTCGCCATGAATACGAGATTCTACAAATTCGAAACAGCTTCGGAGGAATTGAGGCAGAATGAACTCACCTCTGCTCTGCTGAAATTGGAGAAAAAATCTGAGAAGACGAACTTCGGAATAGTGCCTCCGATCAACGTCACGACGGAACCTCAGAGATTACCGCGTGGAAGCGGCTCTGATACCATATTACAGATGATGAATGAATAGCAAAAGTATTGTTCCGAAAATGATTTCAGGAGCCAATGTGTTCTGTGTTTACATGCAATCAATAATCGTACTACTAACTACTTAACTAACTAACTAAATGTTAACTGACTCTAATACATAATGATTCTTTCCTCTCCGGCATGATATTCAAGCGATTGGTAAATTTGAGCCACTGACTGGGGGGATTTTTTTTTCTGTATCAAGCATTATTTGTAGATCAGGAGATCGGGGAAATGTCTCCAATACAAGATTGCAAATGTGAATTGCAGACAAGAAAAATTCATTCGGAGTCAGAGACTTGGTCATTGGGTGATAAATATAACTAATTCTCTGTGATGGTCCTTATGGATATGACACACCCTAAATGGAACAGAATGTACCAGTTAGTTAATGTGCTAAGCCAGCACATTAAGAAGAGCGCATGTCCCAGATATCAAATGCATGCAGAGCAGAAAATCCTTGAATCTATTGCCTCGGCTTCCATTTCTTACCTGTAAGAATAAGATGTTCTACTACTTCCTCAATCCTGTAAGATTCCTCACAAAACCAGTGAATATAGCGGAGAATCATCTGATTGACTTAGCCCGTATCTTAAATAGCGTTGCTTGCATTCCAGACGTTTTTATCTTGAAACTTTGGCAGTCTCTAGTCCATGCGCGCCCAGTGTCCATAGAGCATATTTGATCTGGTATGAATTTGCAGCTAGAACACACATATTATGTCAGAAGTTTAGCATGCAGACAACATATAATCTTGACCTGAAAGTCGTGAATCTTCGTACTAAGCTGCATGTATGGTAATAGCACATTCTAGCACTGACTAACCTAGCTATTTATCCTTTACAATACCTTCCTAGAAAATCTCTTCATACACCCCCGCGAGGAGTCCGTCTTCAGTCACCAACTGAAGAATGTACTTCGTTAAAGCCTAGTAAACAGTTACAGACAGAATATTCCTTCTCTCTTCTTCTTGTACTAAAGTTTGATAACTAACACTGGTATATTTACCATTCTTTGTAATTGACATCCATTCATGGGCGCTGGAATTTTCTTTTCCTCATTTTTCGCTGGGGATTTCACTTGGAAAAGAGAATATTCCATAGTAACGGATTCGGGTCCTTTCTTTTACTTGCGTTTATTTCAGCAAAATGGGAGGATATTTTTTCCCTTTAAACGAATTTCTATATTGTTGAATAATTTGCAAGAGCCCGTAGCCTTCGTGGGAGGGATATTTGCGGGTCTCCTGAGGCTCGATTTAAATGAAGAGCCTTTGAAGGAATGGGTGAGAAGGACAGTTGAAGCCATGGGACTGAGTGTGGAAGAGATTGAGAGGAGTGATGGTGTTGAAGCTGAATAAACGGTACCACAGCAGATAGAGATAGAATGATAGAAAGAGTCATAAATCAGTGTTTTGCCTACTGCAGATATTTTATTGCTGATAAATTCACACATCAGTTATTGGATTATCTATTTGCTTATTGTTTGAATTTGTATAAACTTTTAAGAGTAGGTCTCTTGTGAGACTGTCTCACGAATATTTATCTGTGAGACTGGTCAACCCTACCGATATTCACAATAAAAAGTAATACTCTTAGCATAAAAGGTAATATTTTTTCATGGATGACCCAAATAAGAGATCCGTCTCATAAAATACGACCCGTGAGACTGTCTTATACAAGTTTTTGCCAACTTTCAATGCTTGGTAAATTGATAATTATTAGAATTTTGTCCTTTGACACGCTTTACCTTGTGCCTTTAAATTTTCCATTTTTGATGATAATTTGCGATTAAATAACTTGAAACAAATCAAGGGAATACTGAAAAAGAGTTTTTCCTGAATTTTAGAAGAAAATTAAAATTTAAAAACCATATTTTGAAGTAGTTCATGTTCATTGTCATACATCTTCAAAGTTGCAAACCAAAAAAGAAAGAATCCAAAGAATATCAAAATTCATCTTAAGATTGTTGGTCCATGAGAACTCGCGACTCTTGGTAAAAAATGCCTCCAGGCGCTCTCTCCATGTCCTGGAATTTCCAAGGCACAAAGGAGGCGCCTCCGCTGCTTGGAAGTTTCGGTTTTCCTTTCAATGTTTTTGTTTCGAGTTTTCTATCCGTCTTTGCTTAATTTTCATTCATTTAGCTTAAAATATCCAACAATAAAATGTAATATTTTTAAATTTTAACATAAAATATAATAATTTTTCAGTGGTCGGAAATCTATCTCATAAAATTGACTAATTTAATAGTAGTTTTTGTGATTTAAATTTAGATAAGATTGAAACAAATTTTCTTACATTTACAATTAGATAAAATTGATATAGTTTTATACTATTACATAATTTCAGTTTTTTTTTCGAGTATATTTTTTAAAATAAAAATAGTGAAATTTGACGTATAATTTAATATACAGTAATACTAAATTTCTGTTATTTCCTTAAGAAAATCAAATTAAATAACTGAAAAATAAATAAATAGATTGTGTGATTGGGCTGGCAAACAGACCCCTAACGAGTTCTAGTCCTTCGCCCGCCCCACCTTCCGCCGATCGCCTCCCTTACCTCCCGGCCGGCACCCGCTGTTACATCGATTACCGCTAGATTGATT
>NW_027359917.1:0-1025 GCF_012295235.1 Primulina huaijiensis | reverse complement strand
TTCTTTATTAAGAAGAATATTTATTAATGATTTTTTTAAATCATTATTTATATGAAGATTATTAATCTTTTTTTAACATAACACATATTAGCTTTATGTTCAATTTTTCCACATTTCCAGCATACTGGCACTTTATTCGAATCATTATTTTTTGTAGTTTGTTTAGACTTTTTCTTAAAATATGTTTTAGATTTATTTTTATCTTTTATATAATTTTTTCTCCTTTTAAAAGGAAATCTTTTTCTTTTCTTATCTCTTTTAGGATATTATATTGGCTGAAAACCAATTTGTTCACAAAAATCACTGATAATATTTCGGTTTTCTTCCTTTTGCATATCAAGTTGTCTTTTTAACTTGATATCATTGCAAAGAGTTATTCCTTCTGCAGTTATTACTGCGGATAAATCTCCATAAGTAAGTAAACTCCAATCTATAGAGTTTGTTGGATATTTAGATTTTAATATAATATGTTTTTAACTCTTTCATCGAAAATAACTGGAAGTCCAAAAACAAATTTTTCTTTCCAAAAATTTGCATTGCAACCATTTCTAGTTAAAAATTTTGTCATAAAAACATCTTTATACCATCTGAATTCAGATAGTGTTGTACATCTCAAGTTCATTAATTGTCCTTGAGATCTATCTAATTGAAGCTCATTAGCTCCAATAAAATTAGATAGAATATTATAAATAAGTGTATTAACCGCATCTGACTCTTCTCTTCCATTAAGATCAATTATAGAAGAGTTAAGAATTTTATTCTTTGCATCTTTTGAAAGATGTAAATCCCACCAACCTTGAAGTTGGCCAGTAAAACCAGTAATAATAGCTTGAGCAATTTGCCTATCATTATTACCTTTTATTTTTGCCGCAGAAGAGTATATTAACATTTGTTTAATAACAGTTTTTATCTGATATTCAGATTTTCCATATATATTCTATTCAGTAATGGCTTCTCCATTAAACTGATCATAATCTTTCTTTCTTCTATTTGAAGATCAATTGGTGTTGCCTTTTTATAAAAAG
>NW_027359916.1:0-3769 GCF_012295235.1 Primulina huaijiensis | reverse complement strand
GAAATGAAAGGATGGTAAATCACCTGGTTGATGTCCACTGTCATATCTCATAACACCCACAGCTAGCTAGCTGGTAAATTAATAAAATGTTAAAGGTGAATATTTATTTAACAGAGTCGATTTTAATGGAATCTTTGCCAGAAAGGGCAAACATGTCCTTAAATCACGTCACGATTCAGAAGGGCATTTTCGTGAATTCGTACTACAAATAGTATAATCCAAGAAAATGTATTATTACAAAAGGCAGGTTCTTAATAGGATGACAGAAACTGCCAGTTCATTCACTTAATTAATATGTGAATATATTTACATTTACAAAATTTGATTTGATGATTTAAACTAGTAGACTGTGTATTAGTTTATTGACAATTCATTGATATTCATATCAATGTTATTATAAATGTGTAATATATAAAAAATTATATATATGTATATAAGGATGGATCCAGGATTATATGTTTGGGGGCCGGCTCAGCACTTACTATGAAAGTTTTAAGTTGGACCTTTGACCCTTTGTAAAGGCCTGTTATTTAGTTTTTTGGAAAAAAATTGCAGAAAATGGAACGCGAATCAAATGTGTAAATCTTAAAAGTCTACAACCATTAAACTAATTATAGATACTTTATTTTTTTATGATCAAATAATATATATACTAAATAATAAAATATATCTTATATAGTAATAATTTTTTAAAAAAATTTTGGGGGGCCGTATCTNTATTTGACCATAAAAAATAGATACGGCCCCCCAAAATTTTTTTAAAAAATTATTACTATATAAGATATATTTTATTATTTATTATATATATTATTTGACCATAAAAAAAAATAAAATATCTATAATTAGTTTAATGGTTATAGACTTTCAAGGTTTACATATGTGGTGCGAGTTCCATTGACTTTACAAAGGGTCAAAGGCCTAATTTAAAACTTTCATAGTCGGTGGTGAGCCGGCCCCCAAACATATAATCCTGGATCCGTCCTTGATCATATAGAAATATGGATTGTACATCGAAGCTACGAAATTATTAGAAACCGGTGAAACACGGAGACAACAGTAACATGACGGAAGGTTACACGATATGGGACGATTGTAGCCATGGCTACAGGCTTCTACTTTCCAAGCAGACGACGGCCACGTTGAGTAACGCCTTTCACCCGGGTATTCAGCACCTCCACATCATCCTGAACATTATCGATAGCTTTGGTTTGGTTTGCCTGCAGTGTAAGAGCCGTATGGGAATAATTAATCTGTATCTCCAATGGATAAATTTATTTGATCATAGTTCGATAGTCGTGAATCGTGATAGAATGCGTTTTCACACAGGCTGCCACACAAACACCAAGAATTACACTTTCTGGAACAAGGAAAAAATAAATATGAGAGAAAGGTTGAATAAAACTAGCCTTTCAATTTCAGATCCCATGTCTATGGCCATATGCTTTAGCTCCCCAAGTATGTTACTTAAATCTGAGAGGGAATCATCTTGTTTGGCTTTCTCAAACTGGTAAAAAAATCATGTAATTATAATCAGTTGGGCGTCAAAAAAAGTAAAAGGCAAACTTTATCACATCAACACTTCATTTCTTAAGCCTAAATATTACACATGAGAAAGCATACCTCAACTTTCTGCAACGTAATTGTGGGTTCGTTCGGTGGTGTACGGCTATGAGATATTTCCTTGGAAGTATGAGTCAGCCCCAATTTTTCTCTTTGCTCCAAGTGATTGCCCTTTCTTTGCACTGGATCATCTACAGAATAACAAGCCTTATAACCAAGAAATTGCAAAGAAAACTATAAAAAAAAAACCTCCCCACTGGTCTAGGAATATAAGCCTAAATATCGGTCTTTTTGGAATGTTCGACGAATGATATATGTGATAAATACAAAAAAAACATGGTCACATACCTCGAACGATCACAGGGCCTGCTATTGAGCGAGTTTTCTTGGGCTTCCATGTCTTGGAGAACATGCCCCCAAGACTTCCCATGAGCTTTTCACCCTGTAATATATAGGCACATGGTTTTTAGGAACAATTATTGCAAGTAGCAGAGACATGACGGGCATAATTAGCTGAAACATTGAACATATATATATATATAGGAACGATGAACTATCATCGATCCAGAGACAAAGCATGTACATTTTAGAGGGTAAATCCAAAATCACCATTAATTTTAGTAGTTTCACAGAGCCTAGATCATCTTCATGTCTTCCTAGAACTTAGACGAGATTAATGAAGAATAGTTTTTAGAACGTTCTGTGACAAGGATAAAGAATGGAAGTGATGGTAACTTAGAGTTGTTGAGTACTTGAGTATGTATATATTCAAAAAGCCCACTTTTTAGCCATAAAGGAGGGTGAAACAAATGCATACATGTGAAAAGCATTAGAAATATGAGCATACAAACTTAGTGAAGCATGCAAGAGACAGATAACTCCTCACTGAGTTCAGACAAGCAAGTAAAAGATTAAGTTGAATCAAATATAGAAGAGCACACTAATGAGGAGAAAGAGGGGATCATTCTCGAAGAAAAGATGAAGGACGAAAAAGTCTTACTTTAAAAATAGACAAACAAGGAAGAATGTTTCGTTTAGTTCTGATGTTTCACCAATGAAGTTGAATGAAAGAATTTGAGTTCCTATTTTAGCCTGAATTCTTGACTCCACCTCATCAACCTCTCATGTAACTTCTCGAGCGACCTTCTACTCGGGCCACTTCGGTATGAGTGTTGCATTTAATTACGCCGACGAAGTAGGGTATGTGCGGCCGACCTATCTCTGACACTAATACAAGTGGTTGACAAAATCAGGTAGACTGGACGTGACTAGTATAAGATTTGACATGTCAGAATAATAGGGTATAATCAGCCGCCCTACTATAATTAATGATCAGCACAAAGAACGAGGTCATCATTACATCCTCTACTATAAATATCAGGTTCTTTCTTTGCATTTACTCTCTATTCAGACATTGAATGCTCACATTTATTGTTCATTTACTCCCCACCATTTACACCAATCTCACAACCATCACTTGGTTACATTGATTTTTAGCTTGAGTCCTTCACTGACTTAAGCATCGGAGTGGTCACGCCGGACATTCCTCCGACACCCATTCACGTGGTTACTTTATTGGTTGCAGATCCTTTCATCCACCCCAAGAAGCAAGCTTTTGACCCAGATGTTTGGTTCTCTTTTCCTTTACATATTGATAGCAGATCCGGTAGAGTTCCCGACCCGACTCATCCATTTCACCCGGATCGCATCAGCAGTAATACCTGAAATATTAAAGGGATAATCAAGAATTGGGAGAGCTCCAAAAGGGAAGCCTTTTTCTGAAAAATTCAACGACGATAATGCACAGAAATGAATTTGGAATTGGAATAAATGAATGATGAAAAATTTTTGTTGAGAGAGACTTGGTAAGAGCCCAGAGGGTTCGAAATTGGTCGGAAACCGCGAGTATTCAAACCGAGCCCACTTGGCCATGAAACTGTTACATGGATATGAATTTACTATTTAATATATAACACTTATATCAAGTAATTTTGGAAAAAAAATCATAAATGATTANTTTTTTAATTATTAATTTAAAAATAAAAAATATTTCAAAAATAATTCAAAATAAAATAATTTTGCAAAATTACTTTAATCCGTGCTTCGTAAGCACATATTAGAGTGAGATGGAGCATTATCCGTACTTTGTAAGCACGGATGCTCCACGTGGACGAGCATCCGTGCTCTACCTCACTCTTCATGTATATTT
>NW_027359915.1:0-355 GCF_012295235.1 Primulina huaijiensis | reverse complement strand
GGCCAAGGCCTATGATAGGGTCCAGTGGCATTTCCTATTTGACGTTTTGAGACAATTTGGTTTTTCAGAGCGTGTTGTGGCTTTGGTCTCGGCCTGTATTTCCCATTGTCATTTCTCCGTGAACATCAATGGTTCTCTGTCGGGGTTTTTTGGTTCCACCAGAGGCCTCCGGCAGGGTGATCCGTTGTCCCCCCTTCTCTTCATTTTGGGGGCGGAGTATCTTTCTCGTGGCCTTGACCGTCTATATCTGCAGCATCCGGCAATTAGGTACCGTTCTGATTGTGATATTTTGATTTCCCATCTGGCTTATGCTGATGATGTCATTATTTTTGCCAGTGGTGGGTCTCGTGGTATG
>NW_027359914.1:0-668 GCF_012295235.1 Primulina huaijiensis | reverse complement strand
ATTTTTTTATTATTTATATACATATTTAAGATTTTTAAAATTTAAAATCTATTATTTACTATGTTATATTATTATTTTATATAATATATAACAATGTTCTCGTCCGACTGTCCACTTGAACCGTTATTTCAAATCAGATCGATTCGATTATGAAAACATTTATTTCCAACCTCATCTCCTTATAAATAAGAGCATCAACGTTGGTGTATTATTTGGTGAATAATAACACAAATTAATGTTCATGCACCAAATATGAGAGCATCAATTATTAATTTGGGATGTTTTCACTCTAAATATTAAAACGTTTGACACACTCTTTCGGGAGCGTCAAGTTGGACCCAACTTTCCCACCAAACTTTTTTATTTATTTAAAAAATTAAGATTAAAAAAATAATAAAAACAAAAAATATTACTGTTTGTACTACAACTTATTAGTTAAATTATGCTGCATTTATCTAAATTCTTATCAATTTTTTTTTAATTAATTTTTTGAAAAGAGCCAAGTAAATTTTTTTTAAAAAAAAAATCTAAAACAACAACAATATGTGAAGTTAATCTATTAAAAATTTCAAACGTTTAATTTATGTTGTTTTTAATTTTATGCAACTGTTTTTTTCCTATGTTATACTTTAAAACTCGTAAAATAATTAACAAATTTTTTATATGTT
>NW_027359913.1:0-1049 GCF_012295235.1 Primulina huaijiensis | reverse complement strand
GTTTCTAATTATTTATCATAGTGCGCAGGAAGCTGTAACTGATCAAGCTTCGAACTGATCAGTTAAACGAGCCAAAACTGAAGCTATCGACACGCAATCTAAAAGTGTCAGCTGATTGCTCAAACTGAATCAGCTCAACTGAGTTAACAAAGAATAGTTCAACTGAATGTCCAGCTGATAAGTGGTTCAGTAAGAGAACTTCAGAAGCCCGACCAGCTGATGAAGAGTTTAACTGATAAAGAGCCCAGCTGACCAGTTCAACTGAAAGAGTGAAATCAGTTCAATTGACGAGTCAACTGATTTCATCAGCCCAACTGAAGATCAGTTCAGATGACCAGTTAGGAGCATCAGTTAGGAATCAATCGGTTGCAGATCAAGACAAGCTTATCTAAGTGGATTCCAGCTACGCACCAGGGTACAAAAGCATCTGCACTATTAATAGTACAATAATGGACGTTGCAGGAAAATATAAAGCCAAAATGTTCCAGAATGGCTTGCGAAAAAGTCGAGACACAAATCTCAAGGAACACGTTCAAGCTGCAACAAATATAATTATTAAGTCTCACTGTACGATCAGTTTCTCGCTTATAAAAAAATTTCAGTGAAGACCAATAAGAACAAGAACAAGAACAAGAACAAGTGTGTGAAGATACAGAGAGAAAGGGCACTCATATTGCATATCAGCTTACTAGAAGCAATTAGCCCATAGGAAACACTTCATCGTGTTATCAGCTTAGATTAGAAGCACAATTCCCTCAATGTGTGAGATTGTAGTGTTCATTGTTCAGTTCTCTCTCACACACACACCACCACCCAAGATACAGTCTTGCACAAAGACAATAAACTTGTGTATGTAGTCTTTGATACACAGTCGTTAAACAAGTGTTGGCTGGAAGAAGCTGCTCTCAGTCTAATTTAGGAGTTCAGTTAGGCTGTTGGGTAAGTCCTAAGCTGTGGATTTGTACAAGAGTTTGTATAAATCAAAGTCTTTTAGTGGATCCTACCCGAGATGGTAGAAGGGGTGACGTAGGAGTAGTTGAAGTCTCCGA
>NW_027359912.1:0-5944 GCF_012295235.1 Primulina huaijiensis | reverse complement strand
AAAATTATTTTCGGGTATCGGGTACCCGACGAACCCGTTTTTTTTTTTTTTAAAAAAATACCCGACCTGATCGAGTCGGATCGGATCGGGTACCTGATATCAGAAAATAAACGCCCACCCCTAGATCAATCAATTGGGCTAAACCCGGTTTCGTAAGTCATGCGTTTCTAAATTCAAATATTTCATGGCAAACTATGAAAAGTCCTTGACATCATCCAAATCAAAATAGTAACTTATTTCCTTCTTTTTTTTTAAAACAAAATCGGAATAGTAAAATTGGCTAGGAAGTGAAAATTAGGTTATAGTGTAAATATTCGATTTTTTTTTTTGGATTTTTCAGTTGAAGTTCTTAGTCATACGATGTTGGATGCATGTCCTTGTCAGGCTAACTTGTGGCAAAATAACGAAATAAAGATTCTAAAAAATAAAGTAAAACTTATTATAGTACTAAAAATATGTTTTTTAATATCATAGGGTTAAATCCAATTTTAAAATGTAAATGGTGAAAATTGCTCTTTTATTCATTAAATATTGGCCAAACTCGAATATTAATATTTTTATGTATTCCATTTGGAATTAATTGAGTTGCTTAAAACCCAAAAAACAGTATTAATTTAAGTTTGTTGAATTTAAACTTAACCGATTTCATTTCAATTTAGTTATTAAAATTTAATAAATATTTTAGAATTTGACACTGATTGGTGAAGACGATAATACTCAATGTCTTTCTTTAATCTAGCGTATGACTCTCCAAATGAAGATTGTTTACTTTAACTTATACATAACTATAGGTAAATATCTATTACTACTATTAAACTTTAAGCATATTTTGGTCTTTTCTTTTTAGTTTTTGTTTTGTTTTTTTATTCGTCATTTCAAAATTAAAATTAGCCCTTTATNATTTTAATTAGCTCTATAAAAATAAAAATAAAAAAAAAACTCAAATATTTACTTGATTCATTTGCACCATTAAGATTTAACAACTACCACTATTTCGTATCAAATGCTGATTTGAACTAAATTGGGGAAAATAAAAGCCTGACTCATTTAAGCACGATAGAAATAAAAAACATAAAAGAAAATTATTATCATAAACTACGAAATCGTAATCATCTCTCACAAATCAAAACCATTTTTCGGTCCCCATCCCAAAAGCGGAAACAAAACCGTGAGATTATGGTCTTGTTCGATTTAGAACTCTCATTAGGCCTAAATATCATCACTTATATATTATTGTGTTCTTGCAAAATTATTGTTTACGACTATACAACTTATCAGATTATTGTTGAGTTTAAAATTTTGGTTTCGATGACGTTCAAAACGTTTTTTGGGTTTCGTATGAATTAAAACGTTCATATACTATTAAAAATTGTTAACATATAAAATTCCATAAACATCTATACCCATTGAAAATAATCATATTAAGCATTCATGGCAATGCCATGACGTTTACTAATTTTCGGGTGTAAAATTTCTGTTTTACCCCTAGACGTAAAATTTCACGTTTTTGACATTTTCTTAATTCTGTCGACCCTAGACCATCTCAAATAATTATTTAAGCTTACATTAATTTTTCCATATTTTTGTTTTGCTTAAATAGATGACTTTTAAATTAATCTTTAAACATAACATATTAATACGTTTTAATTCCGAATTAAACCAAACTTTATTATAAAATTCCCAAATTAAAAACTTAGATTTTTATTATTATTTAAGCTTAAATATAATTTTCATAATTTTGTAAAGCTTAAAACTAGGTTTTTCACTTAATTCTTTAATTAACATTTCGTGATGCGATAAAATCTCGGATAAATCCAAAACTCCATATTTTGATCCCAAATTTTAAACATAACATTTTTATTATTTATTCTACCCTTCCAAATCATGAGCCACCCCCGTGGACCCATGGTTCCAATATTAGTCTTTTAATTTTCGTTTTTGACACCTAGACGAACACACCGAGCCATCTCCCAAAATACTCGAGCCACGCCCGAGCCACCTTGAGCCAAACCCGAACCAACCCATCTAGGAACCCTCCTGACCAAGCCCAAGCCCCCTGAACCTAGTCCTGGCTCGCTCACACTCACTTGGAATGGAGACAATGTACTGTAGGTGTGTGCGCGTGTGGTTCCCTTGAACAATAGAACACCCACCTAGTCTAGGACCCTTCCAGCCATTAACCATCACCACAAGGCTCATTCTAGGACCCTAAGACATGTCCCAAACCGTAGCCAAGAGCCCTGGTCCAGCCCCTGACTGACACCCTAAGGCCGAAAACCTACAGCCCTTCCATGACCCACTTCTGTACAGCTTTCACGTTTCTAGTTCTAGCCTTCTATCCAGCCAACCAGCCCATGAACCAACACACCAAGACTAATCCTAAGACCCTTAGAGATTGTCTAAACCACTACCCCAGGCCTTGGACTGACCCAAGCCCCCAAAACACCAGAAGTCGAGCACTAGCCTTTATGTGAGCCCCATTCTTGTGCAGCTGTCGTTTTCTGGTCCTACAGCTTTCTCGAACCTCCCCAGCCTCTTGTCTCGAGTCCTAGCGTTGCTAGGACTCTTCCCTTGACTCATACATGACTCTAGCCCAGCCCTGGTCCAGCCCCACCCAAGCCAAGACACAAACCTAGGGCTGTAAACAAATTGAATCGAACCAAATTTTTAAAAATTTTCAGTATTCGAGCTCGAGTTCGAATCCGAATAAACATATTCGAAGCTCGAAAATAATTCGAATCACTACTAGAAATGGTGGTTTGTTTCATTGCTCAATTGTTATTCAAAAATATTAAAATGTATTACCTATCTACACCAAAAAAACAAGTATAACAAACCATTAAATATTAGTCCTGCTTGATTTCATTACACTTTAGAATCATCAATTTACAATTTTTCATCAAACAAAATATGTATCAAATTTCCAGTTAAGCCATTTCATCCAAACTTGAAAATCCTTCCTCAAATACCTGCACACAATAAAATTCGTATGTTTTTTTATTTGCATAAATACAGTAAACATCATAGAAAAAAATAGATAATGTATATAATTATTTACCTTCCAAAAGTTAAATATCAACACTATTTAACTATCAAACTTCAGCAAAATAGTTCAAAAGTCCATTCTTTTCTTAAATACCTGCATTCAGAAAATTCACATGTTTAATTTATTTATAAAAAACAGAAAAAAAAAGATAGTATACATAATTGTTTACCTCCCAAAATTTAAAGATCAACACTCTTCAACTATCAAAAGGCTATTATCAAGCAACATATAAGCTTGAACAATTTGAAGTTCAACAAAATAATTACATCATATTCAACTCCTCAAATCCTACAATAACAAATTATATTTATAATGCATTTTCACTATTTGATGAAAATGTGAATACAGAATAATAATAAGATAGATAATATGATTTCTTACCTTTCAAAACAGAAACATTTTAAACTACTTAATTATCAAAAGTCTAACCTCCCAGAATAATCAACTTATCAAGCAGTTACCATCCTGCATTTAAATAAAATAGTTACAGATTTTTTGCACGAGAAAAGCAAAGAAAATATACCAAAATGTGAGAGTAGCAACTAGCCAACATAATTAGTTATCTTCAGATGTGAAATACACATACCATTAATGAGTTCAATCGACTGGTAACTCAATTGACTTGTGCTATTTTTCAGCCTGCAATCAATAAAAATAAAACTTATGTAACAATGTACAAACTCGCTTAGAATTAGAAAAAAAAATACCTTCATCTTTCTCGCCACTCCATATCGTTTTTGACACCAATCTCCTCCACACATCAACATTTCCACAGTAGCAGGAGTTAAAGAAGCACGATACTTGTCAATAACACGACTCCCTGCACTAAATGTGGCCTCTGAAGCAACTGTGGTGATAGGTACAACTAAAATATCTCTGGCCATGGAAGATAATATCGGAAACTTGTACACATTCAACTTCCACTAACTCAAAGCATCAAACTCTTCTTTTGGATCAAATCGATGACATCCTTCCTCCAAGTAAACATCCAACTCCGATTTTTCTGGTTGCACAGTTTCCATCTATTTCAAATAAGAAGAAAATTCAAACCATCCTGATGATGAAGTAGTATTTTCTTCCACACTTTGACTCAATAGATTACTCCCTAGAGATTCTGAACCATTCCTTGATTCCTGGAGGTTTTCAATAGCACTTTCTGTATATTCCTTGTAAATATCATACAGAACTCTTCAAACATTCATAATATTATCTTGTGCATCTCATGTCGAATAAAGTCTTGGGAAAGTAAATTCAAGCACTCGCATTTTACACCTTGGATCCAAAATAGAACCTATAGACATCAATAAATTGCACTCTTCCCAATATTTATCAAACTTACTTTTCATTTTTTGAACCATTTTACGAATAAACTCTTCTTCATCAAGGGATTTTTCATCTAAAACCATCTTTACTCGATAAACTTCATTCAAAAACAAATTGGATGTGGGATACTCTGTAGAGCCCAAAATTCAGTACACGTAAAACTCATGCATTTATTTAATTGTTAATTCATTTATTTAAATTTAAAATGAGTTTAAGCGATGCATTTATTTAAATTACATTATTTATATGTTTATGTGATGCACGTTAAATGTTTTTCGAGTTTTATGTTTCAGGCGATTATTCAAGGCGGGATCGAGGAGAAGACCGGTGACGATTTTTTGCAAAATTTTAATGCGGTATTTTATTTTTAGTTGTGTTTGTGGCATTTTAAATAATTTATTTAGTTTTAACATTTTTAAATCCTAAATTATTTATTTAGTGATTTTAGAATTTTAAAACTTTTGAAGTTTAGCAAATGTACATTTATTTTAAATTAGAGGACTTTGCTTTGTAGTGAGAAATTAACATCTTTATTAGCATTTTATTAGCCTTTTGATTAGAATTTTAATTAGCATTATTAATTCCTAGTTAAGCAAATCAATTCCTTAATTTATCCTACTAACTCATGCACACACCACTAACACACACACCTACACGCTCTTTTTTTTCACACAACACACACATACACATTTCATTCCATATTTTGAGAGCAAAACCTAGGGTTCTACTAGTAAGAACAGCAGCCGCCCCTCCTCTGAATATTTCCAGCAAATTTTCGTGACTTTTCTTCAAGGAAAACGAGCCACTAATCGTTCTGGATCAATCCTCACGCCATCTCCGCTTCGGTGTCGTCGTCTCGGTATTTTTAATCCTCAAAAGACATGTATATTCTGTTTTTCCTGCGTCGATCATGTCATAGTATGCGTTGCGATATATTTTGTATGAAAACCATGTGAATGTTGTGTAGAAGTTTGAGCAATCATGTTTAGATCATTTTTGAAACCATTTTTTGGTCTAAAATCACGTTTTTGCTGTCTTTTTAAATACTCGATTTTTCGATCATGATTCTGAGAAAACGTTCAACATATGAAATGTAGAAATTTTTGATACCTTCGATTTGATATAAAACTAGAAATATTTGGATAAAATTTGAGCGAGTTATGGTGATTTTTGTGGGACGGCTCAAACTGCGTTTTCTGAAAATTATGCTATTGATGTGTTCTTGAAGTTTATTTGTTGCAGGCTTCATTGGGAACCGTCTGGTGACCGCTGCTGTGTTTAGGTATTTGGAGTATGAGTCTGAGATGAGTTTTGATGCTTTGTTTCGTGTGGATAGTCGTTGATTGCATTAGAAGTCGTAGGAATCGTTTGTTGTCAACGTGTCACATTCACGGGTCGTGTTGCGTTGTTCGTGGTGTATCCCTGCTTTTGGGCGTTGGGTGAGGTTTGAATAACTGCATTAGAGTCATAAGATGTGTCTTATTATGTAACGCCCCGAAAATTTTAAGGTTCACGTAAACCACATGCGCACAAGTTATTAAATTCCTTGTATTTTATTTAATTGTTTTAATTGCA
>NW_027359911.1:0-2650 GCF_012295235.1 Primulina huaijiensis | reverse complement strand
TAGTCCACCAGGAAATGTTTCCTTGCTGTTACCAAGCAGCTTTAATAAGCCGTTGCATGACACATAAAAACAAATTTAATCATGCATGTATAGGGCCTAATCCGTATCTAAATTCTAAGCAAAATCATCTAGCTCGAGCAAGATTTATAAGGATCATAGGCCTTCAAGACAAGTCCAAGTCCATTAAGTGGTAGGGGCTACCCTTAATACTTGGATCATCACAAAGTAAAGCTAAAGAAACAAAATAAAAATGATAGAACTGTCATATTTTTATTCCCGAGAGTAATAAACAGAAAGAACAGTGTGTAAATCAAATTGTTGTTAGGAAAAATATGGACCTGACAATTATAGCCTCCAAATTCTCATCATCGATTGAAGGGCCATAGGGATCAACAATGGGTTCTGCTTGCACAATTATCCCTGGTTTAACTGACTGAAGGGAAAAATGAAGGAAACAAAATAGGCATTATGTTTATCAAAAGTTGACATCTCTGCAGTCTAAATATACGGAAAAATGATACAATAGTGTGTTTCAAGGTTTTTGTGTAAACAACCAAAGTATGTTCATTCCACATTTATAAAAGGAGAGCCTTCATAAAGTAGAATGCAACATGCTTTCTAATTAGATTAGATGGTGCATGTTAGTATCTCGACAAACAGGAAGTATATCAAATAGAATGCAAACAACTCAACTCCAGCATCCACTAGTATATGCCATCAATCATGCAGCCATGATCATAATGCACCGAAGGAAATCTATTCTTTGCTGGCTTGAGAATAAATAACTCATGCCATGCTGACTATAACCATCTTCTTCATATGTAATGTGTACCTTTATGTAATCCTCAACTTGTTTCATTCTTTGTTCAATTGGCTCTATTAGATTAGCATACTGCAGACAGTGCTTAAACACATCACAAGTTTGTCAACTGCTATTGAATAGAAAGAACATACATGTATAGATCAAGAGGAAAATAAAGAACATGATAACCTCGTGTGACTGTATTACATGGCATAGTTAGCTTTCTAAGATGATACATGAATACAAATAAAAACTAGCTTACCGAACCACTATAAATGAGATAAACAAAAATGTGCTTTAGTCAAATCAGACTTTTGTTACAACACTTGATTATTTCCCGAAATTCGTCAGCAATGAAATTCATTATCTTTTATCCACAACACATGCTAAGGTGTCACAACTGTGACTGCAACTCCCAGCAGCATTCAGCTACTATTAACACAATGACAGCAACAAAGATTTTCTCACCACTTATTGATTACTTTGTTAAAACAAACGTAGCTTAGGTTATACTCCAATATTCCACTCATTTACTTCATTACATTCACATTTAACAGTAAATCAAAGTTGGACTCCAAACTTTTTTAGCCAACCGAGATTATCTTTTTTTTTATATAGTTCACGTTCCGACTTCACACTTTCTAGCCACAAGGACAATTTTCTTTCTAAAATTATAAATCATGTGGCACATTATTAGCAATCATTATACATGTCTTGAAACTTCATTTTCTCAATTCAAAATTTCCAACCCAAAATAATACCCTTTTAAATTCGATTCAAGACCCCCCACAGAAAAAAAAGGATTATCGACTATTTAATTTGCGTACCTTCTTTTTAGCTAGCATATGACCATCGCAAACACCAACCACGACCCGATCCCTCGCCACCACCGCCGCAGCCTACAAAACCAAAATTCTGATCATCTTCCGATTATTGAGATATTATTAAAGGAACGGGCATGGGATCACGCACCTTCAGGAATTGGCGATGGCCGTCGTGTAAGCGGTCGAAGGTTCCGCCGAGAACCACCGATCCATATGAATTTGGAGGCGAAAAGGGTGAATTAGGACCCAAATTATTGTCTGATAATGTCATTATTATCCCCTGTAAAGGTGCAGTCTTGGCGCTATTCAGGAATTGACAAACCGTCGCTAATTACATATCTATCGCTATTTTAATANCGGTTTTAATAAACACCGTCGCTATTAGCGATTAATATGAATAAACAGTCGCTATTTAGCGACGGTTATATCTAAATCGACGACGGTTATATCTAGATCGGCGACAGTTATATCCAAACTGTTGCTAAATTAGCGACGATTATATTGAAACCGTTGCTAATAAACCGTCGCTGATACTAAAAACCGTCGCTAATTTAGCGACGGTTATATTTTGTCCGTTGCTAAATGCGACAGTTTTATTAATCCGTCGCTACTGGTGTAAAACACCGTCGCTACTTTTGATGGCGTCGTTAAAATTTGCGACTGTTTTAAACAACCGTCACACAATTTAAATTGGCGACGGCTTTCATAAAAACCGTCGCACAAATTGGCGACCTCGCTAAAAGGTTTTTAATTTGTAGTGCGAATTGCATGCAATTAGGATTTGAAAGATACGCATCTTAATTATATTTTAAATACTTACAATTTATTTGTGGAATACATACGGTTAGGGGTGGGAAAAAATACCGAATTTTAGGTATACCGAAATTACCGTAACAAAAAAATATTGAATTTACCGAATTTTAAGTATATCGAAGATTTCGGTACGGTACGGTAACAATTCTGAATTTTTCGGTACGGTAACGATATCCAATTTGAAAATTTTGATATATACCGAAATAACGGA
>NW_027359910.1:0-32445 GCF_012295235.1 Primulina huaijiensis | reverse complement strand
GGTTTACTTGTCTCGAGAGAAGAGACAATCCTATCCTCATCGCTTCAAAGCTGGTGCCCTCAATGCTCTTGTGAGTAGCATTTACTTTCCATCCTATGTTATTATAGTTTCAACAAAATTCTCCATGCGTTAATAATACATTCATGTTGTTCTAGCTTCGAGTTTCTGGGATAATGAGCAATGCATCCTACGCTTTAGTCTTAGATTGTGACATGTACTGCAATGATCCTACCTCAGCTAAGCAAGCAATGTGCTTTCATCTTGATCCCAAATTATCTCCCTCCCTCTCCTACGCACAGTTTCCTCAGATATTCTTCAATGTTAGTAAAAATGACATTTATGATGGCCAAGCAAGGGCAGCTTACAAGGTACAGAATTCCTTATTTATTTGTTTTCTTGGTCTTTTCTAACTGGCCTCAAGATTCCTTTTCTGTTACTTCTAAGTTTAACACGATTCAATCCTGAATCAAGATTAAAATTAATCCATGGCTTATAGACTATGTTTCAAGGCATGGATGGACTAGGAGGGACAGTTTGCGCCGGCACTGGATATTATTTGAGGAAGAAGGCTTTGTATTGCAGTCCTAATCATGAAGGTATTACATCATCTTGAGAGAAACCTTTTTGATGAATTACGAGGATGGAAAGATGACTAATTTTTGTAAATGGGACAGATGAATTTCTTCTTGAGCCAGAAAAAACCTTTGGTTTCTCTACAAAGCTGATTGATTCCGTTCAAGCGCTGATTACAAAGAAAGTGAATGACAGGGAAATTTTATCAGATTCAACAGTACACGAAGCCAAAAAGCTCGCCTCTTGCACTTATGAACTGAATACTGGATGGGGGAAAGAAGTAAGTTCTCTTTCTTTAGGTTTTGTTGAAATGCCTCATTGTGGAAGATTTGGTGTGACTCAGTTCATGTCTAGTCCAAATGGGATGTCTTATGCAAGGGGTTGCATAATTCTAAATTTGGATTGCATAAATACTCAGTTTAGTTTTAACACAGTGAAAAATGCTCTCGATTGAGCACTCAACCAGTTTTCTCAGACACAAAATCAAACTAGTGAATGGTGGCACTCATAGTTGGATCGAATATTTGCCTCTACATTCTTCCCAAAAATTTCTCTTTTTCGCCAAAGCGAACTACTAATAATTTCTAAATCTTGATATTCTCAGATTGGCTATTCGTATGAATGTTTGCTGGAGAGCACATTCACTGGTTATCTCATGCACTGCAAAGGGTGGAAATCAGTTTATCTATACCCAAACAGGCCTTGTTTCTTGGGCTGCACAACTATCGACATGAAGGATGCCTTGATTCAGCACATGAAATGGGCTTCAGGGTTGGTTCAATTCGGGCTCTCGAGGTTTAGCCCGCTCACTTATGGAATGTCGAGAATGTCGATCCTGCAAAGCATGTGCTATGCATGCTTTGCGCTCTCGCACTTTTTCTCCGTTGCTTGCTTGTTGTATGGCACAGTTCCTCAACTATGCTTCCTTGCTGGTGTTCCTTTGTACCCAAAGGTAATTACCCTTTCCATCTATTTCTATCCAGTCTCTCAACCCCTTCCCATGTTAAAAAGTTATAAATTATATGAGTAGTTTCTTAAAATATTCATGTTTTGCATCATCTATTACAAAGTGCGCCACTTTCTTTTTTTATCAGGGTATAGTTGGGTATGAAGAGTTTGTTTTCTTCTCTCTTTTTTTCTAAGAAGACTTCATTTCGTCAGGCTTTGTCCACATCCTCTCTGTTCTTGAGGAACTTGTCCATGAGTCGAGGGTGCGACATTAACACCATAATTACACAATCACTCTTATTAATTCATCTCATGTTATTTTCATCATTTATTCCAGGTGATGAACCCTTGGTTTGCAGCATTTGCAACAGTGTTCCTATCCTCTCTTGCCCAGCATTTATACGAAGTCCTCTCCAGTGGCAGCTCCATCGCGACAATGTGGAACGAAGAGCGAATTTGGATGATAAAATCAGTGACAGCCTGCCTGTTTGGATGCCTGGACGTGCTGATGAAATACATCGGTCTGGCTAGAGCAAATTTCAGGCTCGCCAACAAATCGATAAAGAAAAGCTGGAGAAATACAAGAAAGGGGAGTTCGATTTTCAGGACGCCAAGATGTTCATGATACCATTGACAATGCTGGTATTGCTGAATTTGGGACGTTTTGTTGGGGGCATTAAAGGTTTGATTAATAAAGGGATTGTTGGGGAGATGCTAGGACAGGGTTTGCTTTCTTCGTATATTCTTGTTCTCAGTCGACCAATCTTGGAGGGATTGATACCAAAAGTAGGGAAGTGATTTGTGTTTCTGTATTTGGAGATTTTAAACGAAAATGTCGATCGTCAGCCTGTTGTAACAATTCCAATGAAAAAATGCAGTATTTATATCTTCTTTAATGTGTTGTGTGGAATTGCCGAGTGTAGGCAAATTGCATTAGTGAATCAGAAAACCTCTGGTTGTCTGCTTTCCTTATTTGCAGTCTCTGGGTTGAAATTACCTCTCTCTATTATTAGAAAACAAAGTAGCAGAAACTAACTGATAACACCGTGCCTATAAAGAGAACTTGCTGCATAAAGTCATGCTATGGAATGGCACACAGTATAAAATATAACAAATTCAATTCCCATAATTTCGAAGCCAAAGGTGTCCAATCAAATACATAAATCAAATGTCATACAATCTTCAAATTCCAAAGCTCTAATATTCACATACAGAAGAAATACCATCTAGGTTGTTATCAGAGGTAGAAAGTTACGGATTTTACTATGTTACATCCGGTGATACACATTGAATCTTCTGTAGTATTGCTGCCAAAGTCGATGTGTATCACCTAGTGTAGCACAAAAAATCCGAATGTTGAGAATCTTAACCACCACCATGTCCTCAACGCCCATGATATAAAATCAAGAATTAAACGATGCGCCAACCCTTGATTGCCACTCCATGCAGTCTTCAAAATCAAAACTACTAGCACAATCCAGCAACGCATTTTGTTGCTGCTCGTACCGACACATATAATTTAAACCGAAGAGTAACTCGCAGATAGCTGCTTCTGTCTTCTCACGATCAGCAAAATACAATGTCTGTAGCAAAAGAACATTAGTCCTTGTGACAATTTGATGTTGTTCGAAATTGCGCTCACTCTGCCACCTGATCATGCTATGTGCCAGCGGGGCAAGCCATTTAAGCATTGCATCAAGCCTGTCCCTCCAATCATGTGCCAGAGGTGCATCATAAATAGCCAAATGTTTAACATAAGACTTCAATTTAGTCTTCAAGTTTTTTCTTAGGCTCGTTGGTAGCATCTTATATAAATCATCTCTAGCTTCTTCACCAACCAAATGTGGGTAGCGAAGCAGTTTCTCTATGACAATTATAACATTGGCATAATGCAAAGCTAAAGCAGAGCCTCCAACGGTGCTAGGAGGGGCATACACCAGTAACTTACTCCTCAGCCCAAACCTGTTACTATTGACCGAATTGCCTTTGAACTTCCTCCGGTCTCTGCAGGAAGGACCGCCATTGATGCGGTGAACAAAGCATCCTGAAAAATTGGGATGCTCGCTTGCCACACCACTTGCACTAAAACAACCTGAAATTTGGCTACTTTTATCGCCATAAATGGCAGCATCATCATCATCCACTTTAGATGCGGAACTGCTCAAACTTAAGCATTCCATGAACATCCTCCCTGGACTCATACCACATGGAAGGTTGAAATCTTCATGACTGAATAAACCTCGTTCACCTTTCTGCGATCCCAAATTTGGTCTAAAGCTTGCAGGCCTCCGCTCCAACCTCTCTTCTACAATAGACCTCGCAAGATTATAACAATTACACTTGGTTGAAGTGGACTTTATCAAACTAGCATCTCCTTGAACTTCCCTAAGTACATCCAAGTGACTGGATCTCCGCCCAGAATCTTTTGTGACAGGTCCCAAAGTCCAGCTTAAACCAACTTGTGATCTGAAAACCAACAGATTAGAAGCATCACTCTTCGGAAGGCCGTCGCCAAAGACAATACGAATCCGTGCACAAACTGTACAAACGGTCCTTGCTAACAGCTCCACAACCTTGTCATACGTCCGATTCCACAGCGAAACATCCTTCAAATGCTTCACGTCTTGTTTCTGCCAAGTCAACTTCTGTTCAAAAGCTTTCCTACTCTCCTCATGCTGGTTCTGCTCAAACTTCTTTGCGGCGACCTCCAGCTCATTCATAACCTCCATTTCACTATACAAACTCACAGTAGAATTGACATACCGCTCCATTTTCCTCACCATACTCTCCATATCTTTAACCAAAAACCCCAACTCCTTGATGTCAATCACCCCAGAACTAATATCCCCATACACATGCTCAAATCCCTGCAATGCTGGGATTGTGCATTTCATCCCTAACCTGGACACGACGCTAGCAACTCTATTCAAATCATCATGTTTCTCCAGAAGCGCCAGTTCAAGAAGCATCTTTTCATCACTAGACACAAGTGTTTTAATGCCCTCAGACTTTAAGATCTCATTCTTGAGCTTAGAAATCTCATTTTCAGTCAAAGATTTGTGCAAATGTATAATCTTGGACATGACATTAGCAACTTCAAAAGAAAGTATTCCTATAATTTGTCTCTGTGGCGGCCCTTGTTTTTTGTTCGATGATTTAGCTAAATTTTCAATATATAAAGCATGCTTCAAATTACTACTCACCTGATTACCAATTTTTAATATCCAAGGTTCCGATACCATTTCCACTTCCTTTCGAGAAATAGATCCAAAATTATCACCTCCCATTTCAGATCTGGCAGCTAGTTTTCCACTGGCATTTAGCATTGAACAAAGGCAATCTCCCGAAAAGCAACCTTCAAACTCCTATAATAAAAAAATCGAACAGTTAGGGCCAAAGATGGTTTCTTTATCTGGTATAACCATCAAATTGCCAATGAGACAGCAAAAACTCAACAGAAACCAAAAGGGTTGTGAGACTGCGTCAAGAAAACAGAAGAAAATAAGGCCAAGAAGCGGAAACAGTGCTCCAATTTACTCTAAAACATAACACAAAAAACAAAAGAAAGAAACAGCGCTCCAACTCTGTGAAACTGAAATTACATTGCAGTTTCAGGAGGCGTGGTTAAAGGAATGCAGTTTTTGTGGAGCTTTGCAATTGATTAGCGAAGAGAGGAGTGAAGGAACTGAAGGAGGATGGAGGGAAATGAAATAGAATGAATTTGCTTGGTAAAGAAAGGGACCAAGTTCTGTGTCGTGTGTGTTTTCGAGGAGATTTGGAGTGAATGATATTTCAAAACGAAAAGCAACCTTTCTCAACTACTCTGTGTTTGACTTTGTTGGGGTTAATTATTCTTTTAAACTATTTAACCATATTTTTAATTGTAGTTTATGCTTGATCATGTTCCTGTTTTTTTTCAAACTTGGCTTGAGAAAATAAATATTTTAAAATACACAATTGGTTTATTTTTAGAAAAAACCAACTGTATAAATTTTTTTCGCGTATTTATTTTTGGATACGGTGTTATTTTAAAATATACTAATCACTCTGTACATGCGATGCGTGTGTGTATAGTCTTTTATCATTATCGATGAACTACTAAAATGAAATTTGACAAATTATTGAGGATTAAATTGATATTTGAATGTTGAAATAAAAAAATAAAACTAAAAATGTGGGTTGAAAATTTTTTAAAACAAAAACAAACAAAAAATAAAAAACAAAAATATAATATTAGTATCGTATAAAGGTAAAGTTGGAAGAAAATATTGATGTCCTTCTTATAAAGCTACTATCATGTCTTCAGTTTTAATAAAATAAATTAGATTAGCGTTGTTATAGTATAAAATTATATGGTATTGCTGGGAAAATTTTGAATTAGAAGGCATTCACATGTTAAACATGATTAAACTTATCAAAATAATATATTTATTAGGTGAGAGTCACATCAATGTGAACCCAAAACTGGACAACATACCAAAATTGTTTAACACAGGGAAATATCACAAAACAAAAATTATATAGTTTTACTTGTAATTATTTTTTTTAATTTCCCATTACGTTTTACTCAGGTTTTTCATATTGAGTTATTATTGAATTAAATTATAGTTTTATTTAAAGAAAAACTCATTGTTCTTGTATTTTTTCTGATATTGCTAAAAAAATGTGGTACTTGTCTCCGAGGAGTTAAAGACTGATTTGGAAATGGACGACGGAGAAGTAAAAACGTGACATTAATGGTTCGTTCATCCCAAGATCGATAAGAAGAAAAAAAATTAATCAATAAATCATTTTAATTTTTGGGTGATATTTTTTCGCTATCCCGTGTTGTATTAATTTTGACCAATACAACCAACTTTTATTTACTTATTTATTTTTTGAGAGAACACACTTAAAATTTGGCCTTTTTTTTCTTTTAGTTTTCGAATTTATCACTTGGGAATTTTCAGATTATGGTGAAAGGAGTCTAAACATCCCAAAAAAGCCAGCATTAATTAGCCAGTGTGTTTGGTGGATAGGACAAACTAAATTTGTAGACTATAATGATGGGTTTGGTTGAAAGTTCCAATTTTTGCCACAAAAATGTCATAAATATGCTCATTTTTCAAGTTACCGAAAAAATAATAAAATCTACTCATTTACATACTAATATTATAGGAAACTGTTTTTTAAAAAATGACAATAATAATTACAAAACACACCAAATTCTATGAAATCTTCATTCACATCCGACATGGTGATAAAATAACAACATATATTTTCTTGCTAGAACTAGAATAAACTTATTCGTATGTTTTTAGTGTAGTTATACATTATGTGTCTTTTACATTAATTTTTTTTAAAAAAAAATATTGGCACATAATCCCCCAAAGTATTTTGAATGGAAAAATATATCCAAATTCCATTTGTAGGGCTGACAAATGCGACTTTTTCCAATTAAAAGTAGTCGTAATACGTTTTCGACAAATTTAGAAAGTCAATGCACGTAAAAAGTGTAGCAGCACCATATTCACAGAGTCAGGATGAACCAACCTTTCAGGTCCATTTCCATTAATAAATTTTATCGGAAACAATTGTGTTGTGCTCCACGATTTCAAATTACATAGTTTGTTCTGATAAACAAAATTCAAGCAAATAGAAATTCATTCTAAATGATTTTAATAATAATTAAACACAAGTAAACAACTCTTCTAAAAACAAATATGTATTAATTATTTAGTATTATTTGATCAAACTTAAAAAAATAACAACACTCCAAAATTTTGGAGTTCATGTTATCATTTTATTTATACGTATTGTGATCTTTATTTATTGCGTGTGTACCTTTGACTCGTATTTACCGTATTTTTTTAAGTAGTATTTATTCTAATTGAGAAAATTATATAACATTTTTACAGTGAATTGCAAACTTGGTTAGAGTATGAGTGGAGTTGTTAAAATCGGGAGTAATATATAGTTGGAGTTGGTATTTTTGGTTTAGGTGAAAGAGAAGTGGTTGTGGACATGGCAAATAAATTGAAGGGGGATTTGTATGTCCGAAGACAATTAACAAATGACAAAAAACACGAACGACTTGTCACCTAAACTACGTTTCAACAGTTCCATAGACTTTAAATATTATAAGATTGTGATAAAATCAGCTTACTTTTATTTTACTTTTTTTTTAAGGAAAAGTCATCGCAGTCAACTATACATGATTAACTATCGAATTATTATATAAAAACTCTTGTAATACATTCTTACGGATCATTTTTGTTAGATAAATCTCCGATAAGACCGGATTATATGGTCAAAACTAAAATTATGATATTTAAGTCAATGATTCGTTGGTAAAATCAAAACATCGCTGGTCGTGATTTTCTAATTAGCGTTTGTTTTGCTCATGGAGAAATGAATAATTTGCAGCGTATGGAGAACGCGGGAATACCTTGTGTGATCGGACTTTTAATCAGCTTATAGTCCACAGTGACCCAAATCAATGATTCGGGAAAAATAAGCCCGATTATATGCCTATATCAATCAATATTATTCAAATAATAATTTAGTTCCTTATTACATGTTTTTAGAATGAATTTCGAGATTAGTTATTCAAAAGTGCAATGTATTTTCACATTTTCAAATTTTAAGATATTAGTCACGCCAGATTGCCTACATGAACTTAACTTATGGAGGGGATATTTCTTTACATATTATTCGGAGAAATGGTATTTTGGTCTTTTAAGTTAGACCGATTTCTGTTTTGTATGTTTTAAAACTTAATAACGGTCATGTAACTTTTATTTTTTGTCATTTTCATCTCATTGTACCTAAATGTCCAATTTCACTGAAAATTGTTGGTTACATATTGGAATCAGAGGTGTTAAAGATTGAGATTTGAACATACTTAACCCCAAAAGCTAGATCAAGAAGGATGATTGTCAAACTCCATGTATGCAACTCTCGTGAATTTTATCCAACCGATGTGAAACGATTAACATACCCTCTTTATGAACAAAAATGAACATATGAAGTGTGAGGTTTACAAGAGAACAACTAGTGATCCAATTATAGGCAATTCAACACATAATGATGAAATATGAGATCTGATAATATGTTAAGATTGGGTTTTAACATAATTCAACCTCAAAAATTAGCAGAAGAATTGTCTAAATCTATATATACGAATCTGAATGATTTTATCTAACAAATATGACATAAAACATAGAATGATATGACATTAAAGTTGGGGATTTTTGAGTTGGCAATGAATTCTTTTTTCCATGTCATTTAATTACATTATATCAATTTAAAAACAATGAAAGGAAAAAAGGTGAACCATTTTATAGAAATGGGAGCAAACGAGTCCCTCGAAATCCACTACACAAAGAAGAACCATTGCCAAAAGAAATCGCTGAAAGTGACGTACAAGAAAATATAGCAGCATAGCAAGGAGGAGGGAGAAAAAATAAGGTTATAGCTTTGACGTAAAAGAATTGATGACAAACATATGGTTGTAAATGAATCGAGTTGCTGACAAGTATTTTAAAGTTCGGATTAATAAAAAATTTGTTCGAGTTCATTTGTTAATATTATCTAGCGAGCTTGATTACGCGCGAGACAATTTTATCGAGCTAAACTCATGTTCCAAATATTTGGATGTTCGCGATATCGAGCTCGGCTCGTTTACGTGGCTTGTTATCTCAAGCTCAACTCATTCACTATTCACGAACATCTTTGTTTATATGGCTTGTGAGCTCTAAATAGCACGCAAGTCGCTTACTTTGTTTGCATCCCTAATAATAAATAAATAAAATATGATTCAAATCTTATAATGACGTTGCCACATTGACATATCTAAAAAAATAAATTAAATAATCATATATAGTCAAGATAATTCTTAGAATAATAAAATAATCGTATATGTTTATTTGGCTTATGATTAATCAATAAATTAAAATCGAATCTTAATATATCATAAATTATTTGAAATTGATAAATTTGTTACAAGTAATAATAGTGTGTTTATTTCATTGATGATAATACTTCACGCANTAGTACATAATGCATCACCAAATATAGGAATTTAAGCAATTGCAAAGAGAATCAATGAAAATATCCAATAATATTACCTCAATTCATTGCAAAGTAAACAGCTAACACAAAGAAAACAATTCACAAAATTTACATCTTTTATTTAAATCATGTCTATATTAACACTTTTTCAAATTTCTTTGATTATCCTAAAATTTTTTGTGCTCATATCGATTGTTTAATAGCTCATAATATAACTTATATTTAAGTTAAATTACCACATTTATAAATTTATTGGCGTCAACATCATTAAAAGAAACACCCTTACAACTAATACCAAGATACGGATACTCTATTTTCGAATTTATAATAACTTATTTATGAAATAGATCTTTCATTATATTTAAGATAAAACAATACATTATATTCAATTTACCAAATGTTATTAAACTTCTCCTATTTGAACACCAAGTCAGTCTTTTTTCTAACCATTTTAAATTTTATCAATTCGTATTTTTCATATTTTTCACTTTGTTAAACACAAAGTAAATTTATAATAATAATTGTTTCAATACGAATATAAAAGAACATAAAAAAATATTATACTCACAAGTACAAACACATAATTATAACTTTAAAAAAATATAAATACTCATATAGTATACTATACACCTGGGTAGGACAACTTATAAATACCAAGATTTATACTTGTTCGATGCTCAAACACGTAGATCAAATCAGACCCAGTTAATGACAATGGCGAGATATCACCACACAACTTTTACATTACACGGAGTACAAACACAAATTACACAAGCCGACACGTCTATTATTCATAAACGACCAAGAAAATATGGACCTGATATATTTCACCGATTACGTATACAGAATAAAAATCATACACGTACATGGAGGATAAAAAATATATATAACTACCAAGAAATACCAATCCAATGAAGAAAATAACAAACACTGATTCTACCCATCCGAGTATCATGTACAGAGGATGTCATTTGGAGACCATAACTCTTTCAGCGCCACAATCAAGGGTGACTTATGGAATTCAATCAATCAAGTCTCTTCTTCTGAAAGCCATTCAAGAGTGCATATATACGAGAATAAAAAAACCTTCATATGAGGAATGTAGATCCACCAGGAACTCTCCATATAGCATCACGCTATGTACAAATCACTGGAAATTCCAGGTATATTAACACAAGCCTGGAAGAAGTATAGGAAAGAAATCTGGAAGCAAAATCTAAATCCAAGCAAGAGAACCTCGGTCATTAGCAACTTGAGGACGGCCTCCAGTGGGTGTAGGTGGTCTGTTAGCATTGAGTACCTACGTCCACAAACAGACACCATATCATTATCGGCATATAACAGCTTGTTTAGTCAAACAAAAGACGAGATTCAGAAACAAGAAGTATGAGATAACTGAAGCACCTGCATCCACGTGTCTTCTATATGGCGTTCGGGAGAAGTCTCTGGAGATGAAATTGCAGGGGGTAGTGGGTGAATTAGTTTTGGAACAACAATTAAATCTCTGCCCAATGCCAAGATAGCACCAGCGTTATTTGCAGTACCTGAAGAAATAAACCAAAAAATAAACAAGTCAAACTTTAGAGGATAAAATCGATGTACGAGCGAATAAACATCCTATCATCATGTAAATCCATCAAAGCCTTTCAATGCATTCCCAAGAATGTTGGTTTCTTGCAAATAGCTTGGTTTCCGGTTCGTATACCTAAGAGCTAAAACCCACAATACTTGGATTGAAAAACAATTAAATAAATGCTCCACAAAAAAGAAAACAAGTACATAAACAGAAAAACACCATCTAAACCTTAGTTTTCATAAAAAAAAAACCAACATATACAGTAATAAACTACGAATACTAAATGACAAACTAATAAAATTGTAAATAAACAGCGAACCTGTATGAAGTGCGAGTGGTTGAGCTGGCCATAATCTTTATTTGTTGATTCTTCTTAAAGATGGCAAATTTATTTCTATATAGGAAAATTGAAATAAATCTATAGAGCAAAGGAACAACAACCTGTTTTAGCGAGGTAATATACTAATATACCAGTTAGTAAGCTCGTAAAATAATTTATAACCATAATCCGTAGACTGGAAAGAGTCTAAATTAACAATTTGCTTATTTATTCCAACTTCATCTCTTTTTTGATGATAGATATTTCAAGCCATACGTCCTATAGCTAANGCTTCAAATTACTACTCACCTGATTACCAATTTTTAATATCCAAGGTTCCGATACCATTTCCACTTCCTTTCGAGAAATAGATCCAAAATTATCACCTCCCATTTCAGATCTGGCAGCTAGTTTTCCACTGGCATTTAGCATTGAACAAAGGCAATCTCCCGAAAAGCAACCTTCAAACTCCTATAATAAAAAAATCGAACAGTTAGGGCCAAAGATGGTTTCTTTATCTGGTATAACCATCAAATTGCCAATGAGACAGCAAAAACTCAACAGAAACCAAAAGGGTTGTGAGACTGCGTCAAGAAAACAGAAGAAAATAAGGCCAAGAAGCGGAAACAGTGCTCCAATTTACTCTAAAACATAACACAAAAAACAAAAGAAAGAAACAGCGCTCCAACTCTGTGAAACTGAAATTACATTGCAGTTTCAGGAGGCGTGGTTAAAGGAATGCAGTTTTTGTGGAGCTTTGCAATTGATTAGCGAAGAGAGGAGTGAAGGAACTGAAGGAGGATGGAGGGAAATGAAATAGAATGAATTTGCTTGGTAAAGAAAGGGACCAAGTTCTGTGTCGTGTGTGTTTTCGAGGAGATTTGGAGTGAATGATATTTCAAAACGAAAAGCAACCTTTCTCAACTACTCTGTGTTTGACTTTGTTGGGGTTAATTATTCTTTTAAACTATTTAACCATATTTTTAATTGTAGTTTATGCTTGATCATGTTCCTGTTTTTTTTCAAACTTGGCTTGAGAAAATAAATATTTTAAAATACACAATTGGTTTATTTTTAGAAAAAACCAACTGTATAAATTTTTTTCGCGTATTTATTTTTGGATACGGTGTTATTTTAAAATATACTAATCACTCTGTACATGCGATGCGTGTGTGTATAGTCTTTTATCATTATCGATGAACTACTAAAATGAAATTTGACAAATTATTGAGGATTAAATTGATATTTGAATGTTGAAATAAAAAAATAAAACTAAAAATGTGGGTTGAAAATTTTTTAAAACAAAAACAAAAACAAAAAATAAAAAACAAAAATATAATATTAGTATCATATAAAGGTAAAGTTGGAAGAAAATATTGATGTCCTTCTTATAAGGTTACTATCATGTCTTCAGTTTTAATAAAATAAATTAGATTAGCGTTGTTATAGTATAAAATTATATGGTATTGCTGGGAAAATTTTGAATTAGAAGGCATTCACATGTTAAACATGATTAAACTTATCAAAATAATATATTTATTAGGTGAGAGTCACATCAATGTGAACCCAAAACTGGACAACATACCAAAATTGTTTAACACAGGGAAATATCACAAAACAAAAATTATATAGTTTTACTTGTAATTATTTTTTTTAATTTCCCATTACGTTTTACTCAGGTTTTTCATATTGAGTTATTATTGAATTAAATTATAGTTTTATTTAAAGAAAAACTCATTGTTCTTGTATTTTTTCTGATATTGCTAAAAAAATGTGGTACTTGTCTCCGAGGAGTTAAAGACTGATTTGGAAATGGACGACGGAGAAGTAAAAACGTGACATTAATGGTTCGTTCATCCCAAGATCGATAAGAAGAAAAAAAATTAATCAATAAATCATTTTAATTTTTGGGTGATATTTTTTCGCTATCCCGTGTTGTATTAATTTTGACCAATACAACCAACTTTTATTTACTTATTTATTTTTTGAGAGAACACACTTAAAATTTGGCCTTTTTTTTCTTTTAGTTTTCGAATTTATCACTTGGGAATTTTCAGATTATGGTGAAAGGAGTCTAAACATCCCAAAAAAGCCAGCATTAATTAGCCAGTGTGTTTGGTGGATAGGACAAACTAAATTTGTAGACTATAATGATGGGTTTGGTTGAAAGTTCCAATTTTTGCCACAAAAATGTCATAAATATGCTCATTTTTCAAGTTACCGAAAAAATAATAAAATCTACTCATTTACATACTAATATTATAGGAAACTGTTTTTTAAAAAATGACAATAATAATTACAAAACACACCAAATTCTATGAAATCTTCATTCACATCCGACATGGTGATAAAATAACAACATATATTTTCTTGCTAGAACTAGAATAAACTTATTCGTATGTTTTTAGTGTAGTTATACATTATGTGTCTTTTACATTAATTTTTTTTAAAAAAAAATATTGGCACATAATCCCCCAAAGTATTTTGAATGGAAAAATATATCCAAATTCCATTTGTAGGGCTGACAAATGCGACTTTTTCCAATTAAAAGTAGTCGTAATACGTTTTCGACAAATTTAGAAAGTCAATGCACGTAAAAAGTGTAGCAGCACCATATTCACAGAGTCAGGATGAACCAACCTTTCAGGTCCATTTCCATTAATAAATTTTATCGGAAACAATTGTGTTGTGCTCCACGATTTCAAATTACATAGTTTGTTCTGATAAACAAAATTCAAGCAAATAGAAATTCATTCTAAATGATTTTAATAATAATTAAACACAAGTAAACAACTCTTCTAAAAACAAATATGTATTAATTATTTAGTATTATTTGATCAAACTTAAAAAAATAACAACACTCCAAAATTTTGGAGTTCATGTTATCATTTTATTTATACGTATTGTGATCTTTATTTATTGCGTGTGTACCTTTGACTCGTATTTACCGTATTTTTTTAAGTAGTATTTATTCTAATTGAGAAAATTATATAACATTTTTACAGTGAATTGCAAACTTGGTTAGAGTATGAGTGGAGTTGTTAAAATCGGGAGTAATATATAGTTGGAGTTGGTATTTTTGGTTTAGGTGAAAGAGAAGTGGTTGTGGACATGGCAAATAAATTGAAGGGGGATTTGTATGTCCGAAGACAATTAACAAATGACAAAAAACACGAACGACTTGTCACCTAAACTACGTTTCAACAGTTCCATAGACTTTAAATATTATAAGATTGTGATAAAATCAGCTTACTTTTATTTTACTTTTTTTTTAAGGAAAAGTCATCGCAGTCAACTATACATGATTAACTATCGAATTATTATATAAAAACTCTTGTAATACATTCTTACGGATCATTTTTGTTAGATAAATCTCCGATAAGACCGGATTATATGGTCAAAACTAAAATTATGATATTTAAGTCAATGATTCGTTGGTAAAATCAAAACATCGCTGGTCGTGATTTTCTAATTAGCGTTTGTTTTGCTCATGGAGAAATGAATAATTTGCAGCGTATGGAGAACGCGGGAATACCTTGTGTGATCGGACTTTTAATCAGCTTATAGTCCACAGTGACCCAAATCAATGATTCGGGAAAAATAAGCCCGATTATATGCCTATATCAATCAATATTATTCAAATAATAATTTAGTTCCTTATTACATGTTTTTAGAATGAATTTCGAGATTAGTTATTCAAAAGTGCAATGTATTTTCACATTTTCAAATTTTAAGATATTAGTCACGCCAGATTGCCTACATGAACTTAACTTATGGAGGGGATATTTCTTTACATATTATTCGGAGAAATGGTATTTTGGTCTTTTAAGTTAGACCGATTTCTGTTTTGTATGTTTTAAAACTTAATAACGGTCATGTAACTTTTATTTTTTGTCATTTTCATCTCATTGTACCTAAATGTCCAATTTCACTGAAAATTGTTGGTTACATATTGGAATCAGAGGTGTTAAAGATTGAGATTTGAACATACTTAACCCCAAAAGCTAGATCAAGAAGGATGATTGTCAAACTCCATGTATGCAACTCTCGTGAATTTTATCCAACCGATGTGAAACGATTAACATACCCTCTTTATGAACAAAAATGAACATATGAAGTGTGAGGTTTACAAGAGAACAACTAGTGATCCAATTATAGGCAATTCAACACATAATGATGAAATATGAGATCTGATAATATGTTAAGATTGGGTTTTAACATAATTCAACCTCAAAAATTAGCAGAAGAATTGTCTAAATCTATATATACGAATCTGAATGATTTTATCTAACAAATATGACATAAAACATAGAATGATATGACATTAAAGTTGGGGATTTTTGAGTTGGCAATGAATTCTTTTTTCCATGTCATTTAATTACATTATATCAATTTAAAAACAATGAAAGGAAAAAAGGTGAACCATTTTATAGAAATGGGAGCAAACGAGTCCCTCGAAATCCACTACACAAAGAAGAACCATTGCCAAAAGAAATCGCTGAAAGTGACGTACAAGAAAATATAGCAGCATAGCAAGGAGGAGGGAGAAAAAATAAGGTTATAGCTTTGACGTAAAAGAATTGATGACAAACATATGGTTGTAAATGAATCGAGTTGCTGACAAGTATTTTAAAGTTCGGATTAATAAAAAATTTGTTCGAGTTCATTTGTTAATATTATCTAGCGAGCTTGATTACGCGCGAGACAATTTTATCGAGCTAAACTCATGTTCCAAATATTTGGATGTTCGCGATATCGAGCTCGGCTCGTTTACGTGGCTTGTTATCTCAAGCTCAACTCATTCACTATTCACGAACATCTTTGTTTATATGGCTTGTGAGCTCTAAATAGCACGCAAGTCGCTTACTTTGTTTGCATCCCTAATAATAAATAAATAAAATATGATTCAAATCTTATAATGACGTTGCCACATTGACATATCTAAAAAAATAAATTAAATAATCATATATAGTCAAGATAATTCTTAGAATAATAAAATAATCGTATATGTTTATTTGGCTTATGATTAATCAATAAATTAAAATCGAATCTTAATATATCATAAATTATTTGAAATTGATAAATTTGTTACAAGTAATAATAGTGTGTTTATTTCATTGATGATAATACTTCACGCACTATCAAATGATCAAAATTCAACCATGGAGTTATTAATTCGTTAACACATAAATCATTAATACCAGTAAAAGATACACACATGTTGCATGTGTTATTGTTATTTTTAATTTGTTCAAATAATACTAGACAATTAACAAAAAATTATTTTCAATTTAGAATAGTTGTTCGATTTAAAATTGAAATTTTGTTTAATTTTTTTCTATGTAAAATATGAAATGACTTTAGGAGAATTTTAGTAGAGCAATAAAAATAATGATGAAATTAAATATTTTGATGTATTATAAGATAGTTATTTAAAATTTTCATATTTAATAATATAGTAAAGATTTTTTCAAGCGTCACAAAGTTTGACTCGACATAACCATCTTCCATAAAAACACTCAACCTTTCCTTTGAAAAAAGTGATAATAAACCACCGAGTTTTGCCACGTTGCTATTCAATGTGCAGCCCCACCATTTTAAATTTTTATTAAATTCTCTCATTCTGATATTATGAAAACATCCAAACAGGTGTATCGTAAGCATCTCCTTGTCCGAAAGACGACTATTATCACTTACTTTATCACTAATTGCCCACACCTCAACTTCTGTCGGGCTTATCTTCCAAGTCTAAGCAATGAAAATCATCTCATATGATCCACATACGAGTGAGATACGTTACAAATTTTAAAGATCGAATTAGTTCTAATCAAATTCGAACTCGATTTGAAGTTCGAAAATTTTAAAAAATTTGTTTTATGCTAAATCATCAATTTGAAGTAAAATAAATAGATTTTTTTTTATCAGTCATGATATTTTTTCATTTTACACAATTTTGCATATATATATATATATATATACATATCGCAATTATTTGTAAATTTATAACCTTAAGTAATAATATTGAAACTAATCCTTAGATTAGTTTTAAAAAACATTAATTCGTTCCAACGCATTCAAATATATTCTAGAAATGAATTAACTTTCTATGTAAAAAACAAGGATGGAAATCGAATTTTATTTGGTTTTATGTTTTCATGTCGACACCGTCTTAAATCAAAACCAGGCTAAATACAAAACAATTCTGTTTGTAAAACTAAAAATCCACCATTTACATCTCACGAAATCTATAAATTCACATTATCGACCAAAAAATAAGCTAGTAAAACGATATTGTCATCTATCTAAATTCCCGGTAAAAATGGAACCGGCTCACAACCGGACGGCTGCGCCGGGTGCTGCCATTTCTTTATAACCACAGCCGGCTTCTCAGCCACCGTCGCCGGTGCCGACGATTGGTTTTTACGGTCAGAGAAGGACTTGATCTCATCCGTCAGATGATTCGACAGAATCAACGGCGACAAGAGTGGTATGGCCACATTCCATTCCGTCGCCGGAGCGATCTGTATAGAAGCGGGTGCACACCTCTGTAAACGGATCGATTGGCGACGCGCCGACATATTACCTTCCCTGAGATCAGCCGTGCAGATCCGATCCGGAAGAAAATTGGTGAGAAATTGTTTGAATAATTGAGAGGGATATGGGTTTGAGCTGGCGGGGAGATGGTATGGGGGATTGGAGGTTATAAATAGTGGGCACGTGGATTACACGCTTGGGCGAAATCTGTAATTTACTTTCGGTCAAAGAAAATATGTAATATTGCCTTTCTAAATAATCAAAATTTTGTCTTAAAATTTCTATTGCATTGAGATCTATGGCTGTGGTGGTCTTACGTGGCAATTTTTGGACCGACAAAGTCAAATATGTTGACTCGAGTATGAAGAAATCTTAACATAATGAACAAATTAATCTATATTAAAAATTAGGTGATAAAATCTGTGGAATTGCAAGGATTCATTAATCCAATTGCCCTTTCCAGTCAGTTGACCTTTTGTTTAGCTCAATTTATGAATTTTTTTAAAGCTCTATAAAAATATTTTCTAAAAATCTATTTATAAAATCATATGAGTTTTATTCGGAAAAACTAAAACAATCACAATATTAATCATTATTCTCTCTCTATCTTCCCATTTCTCTAATTGGTTCTTCTTTTCTTTTTTCCACCAAAGTTATTTTCTTTTTGCCTCGATATAATAAGTCGAAAGTTACTTATTTTATGTCTCTCNGACGAATTTTCTAGAGCAACAGCAATTAGCCTAAAACCCTTTCAAAAGCAGGACAAAATCCGAAAACCTGTTGCCTAAGCAAGATATTAACAAATAAAACATATGGCGCCGGTAACATATCCAAGCAAAACAGAAAGGGAAAAAATAAAAGCGAACTAACCTAGGAAAAGCTTCCGGAGGTGAGAAAGAAAGAACACCGTAAGAATAAAAGCAGACGACATACAAGGTAACCGAAATCCATATGAGCATCCACACCCCCAGAGCAAAGGCAAACAAAAACTAAAACCAAATACATCACAGTTAATCGAGGATAATAAACGAAGCAGCCGAAAAAAACCTCAAGCAAAACTTTAATTGCCCAGGCGAAGATGTGACAAAAGTGTTTTCTTTAGTAGCTTAATTAAATAGCAGAAGATCTATATAACAAGAAACGAGCAAAAGTTCTTGGTAAAGAAACAAACAAAGCTTCTACGCTGAGACAAGAAAGAAACAAGGAACGTCTACAAAGGCACACGGGATTCATATAGGTTAGAGAGGGAAAACAAACAAGAATAACAGGGTGTAAGTGGGAAAGCACACAAGCAGAACATGAGAGCCAAGAAAAACGAAGGGCGACACGCACCTGGCCGCCGCGTTCTGGAGCGAAGGAGACTGCACAACATACAGCACTTTTGAGAAGAACTGATGGCAAGCAGATGGGGGCTCGAAAATACCAAACAATGAACGCAACGAATTGAGGAGAAAGGGCAAGAAACAGATGGAATTAGAGAAGAAAAAAAGGAAGAGATGACCTTGAGAGGGAAAACAAACAAGAATAACAGGGTGTAAGTGGGAAAGCACACGAGCAGAACATGAGAGCCAAGAAAAACGAAGGGCGACACGCACCTGGCCGCCGCTTTCTGGAGCGAAGGAGACTGCACAACATACAACACTTTTGAGAAGAACTGATGGCAAGCAGATGGGGGCTCGAAAAATACCAAACAATGAACGCAACGAATTGAGGAGAAAGGGCAAGAAACAGATGGAATTAGAGAAGAAAAAAAAGGAGGAGATGACCGGCTGCTATAACCCCACACAAGCGCCAACCTCTGGACAGCACAGACTACTGACTCGTTGGAGAAAGCAACGTCAGACACGCGTTTTTTGGCTGACAGGCAACCGTACCTAAACTGGCCCATTTAAACTTATTGATGTTTTCATATAAGTAGATATATTATATACAAAATCCATAGATTGATCTTATCGCTGATTCTTTCTTAAAGATATCCGAAGTAACGCCCCTTATCTTGTTCTTGCCATCCACAACATGTGCACGTTAGAGAGGCGCGGCCAGTTTTTCATTCTGACGTTAACAGGCGTCAACAAAACAGATCAGGAGCACCGACTAAACCCTTCGCTGATTTCCTCGATCCGGTCGGCTCTAGCGGAAGTGAAGTCCCAAGCTGTTGACGGATCGGCTCTGATCACCTTATCCGAAGGCAAATTCTTCTCCAACGGCTTCGATCTGAGACATGCCCAAGTCGTTGGAGTCAAATCCGGCTCAAACCAGGCTGCCATAGACGAGCTGCTCCGTATGGTGGATCTGTTCAAAGGAGTCGTCGCCGACATGATGGCTCTTCCTATGCCGACCATCGCTGCCGTCACTGGCCATGCTGCCGCGGCTGGGTTGATGTTAGCCATGAGCCACGACTACGTCACGATGACGTCGTCGAGGAGTGTGTTATACATGAGCGAGCTGGATATAGGCATGACTTTGCCGGATTATTTCATTGCTCTTATCAGGGGGAAAGTCGGATCCAGTTCGGCTCGGCGGAGATTGGTGCTTCAGGCTGCGAAGGTGAGGGCGGAGGATGCGGTGGCGATGGGGATTGTTGACTCGGCGCACGGTAGCGCGGAGGAGGTGGTGGCGGCTGCAATGCGCACGGGGGAGGAGTTGACGAAGAAGAAGTGGAGTGGGAAAGCGTATGCGGGTATTCGGGTTGCTCTGTACCCGGAGGTTTGCGGGTTATTGGGATTGAAGGATGTGACGGTAACGCCTTCAAAACTTTGAAAATGAGAAAATGAAATGCAAAAAAAATAAATAAATAAAGGTATGCTAATTGCTACATTATGGTTTGTTTCATTTTCCGAATCATCGCCCTTCTTTTGCATTTTTATATTTAAATACATTAGAGTCGAATCATATTATTAAGAAATTATGTTATAGAATTCCCAGAAAATTGAAATGATTAATTATTCAAAGAATATTAAAATTTGTACTTATATATTCGAATACACTCGTTATGTTTGTATAATTCGTTCAACTACAGATAAAAAAAAACACGTGACAATAAAAAATGCAAAAATGATGTTTTGTGATTAAATACCTACCAAAAGACAAAAAAAAAACATGTGTCATTTGTGTAATTAAATGACCCAAAAAAAAGAGTAATGATATTTTTATAATTAACCAGCAATCAAAAGATAATAAAAAAATAATGTTTGTAATTATTAATTTGTCTAATAACGATTAGACTTAAATTAAGAGAAAATTTTAATTTTTTTTCAGAGTTTCAGCAATTAATTAATTTGATGGAGGATTTTACTATGATAAGATAGTAGGATATTAATTGTTACTATTATGAATGAAGTTTAGATATAAAAAAAAACTGGAATCAATGTCATTTTAAAAAAGTAACGAGTTTATTTAGGGGTGATTCGGCACGATATACAGAGTTTTCTAAACAATATAGTATACCATATCGAAAAATACGATATTAGAATACCGGATGTCGATACCGTACCGAAATTTCGATATATCAATATCTCGATACCGTGCCGAAATTTTGATATATCGGTAAATTAACATTGATACCAAAATTATGTGTAAAAAAAAAATTCCATTCTCTTGCAACGCAAAGTGATCACCAAGTACAAATTGAAAGACCAATTTGGATTAAAGTCTGAAACTCAACACAATAAAATAGAAATTGAAATCTTAAAATGTCCTAATTTATAAGTGAAATTTTTGTAATTTATAAGTGAAATTTTCGGTATTTCAGTAAAACATTTAAAATCCATACTACATACCGTAAAATTTCGGTAAGGTATGAAAATTTCGGTATACAACACATATCATATCGACACATACCGAACAAACCGAAATTAACGATATACCGAAATTTTCGGCATTTTTCCCACCCCTAAGTTTATTATATAATATACTTATCAAACGGAACAAAATAATTGAATTAATTGATAATCATGTAATTACGTATAAACTCATTTTTAATGGGTTAAAACACTCAATTGTACAAGATAAGAAATCAAACTAAGATTTTAAAATAATAATAATAATAATATTATATAAAAATATACTTCTGAACAACATAGGTAATGCGGTATAAGCTGACAAAAATCCAATTAAAATGCAATGCCAAACGATAATATTCAAACAGAACCAAAAATCTTGATGGCATCGTACTCTGGGATGGTCGACTCTTTCGTCAATTAAAGATAAATAAAATTGAGAAAAAAAATAGACTGCGACATCAAATTTTGGTGCCATTGTGGAAGCCAACTAAAAAACAAAATAAAAACCCAATCTTTAAAACTAAAGCAATCTAATTCAAATCCTACGACTCAAGCTGTCTTGGGTTTAGGGGCCTTTTTCTGTGGTTGCTTCTTCCTTGGGATAGAGTTCTTCATCCCCAGGAAAAATAGAAGTGCACCAACAAATGCCGCACACTGCCCACCAAAATGTAAACCAAAGTAATTCAAACTGCGAATATGATGTAATGTTGGTATGATGTGATGTTGGTGTGAGAATAAGAGAAAGTTTACAGTTACAAGATGGAAACAGGGGCGCATATTCGGATACTCGATTTCATTATTGATCAGAATGACTAAAGTTTAAGTCATACTCGAGAAAGTGTCGAGTTGGTTTGTGTGTCAAGTGAAATGCAAGTGTATCAAAGCTGGGCAGGAGGTACAATTACAGCAGAAAGTCTGATAAAACTTCGGATAATACAGTCCTATACTATGTCAGCACCATATTGCCATGACTTACTTTGAGGGACTAATGTTTACGAGGCTCATCAGACATTGAACTTGACCTAATCGTAAGTTTTGACAAAGAGTTGATTTACACCACAAAATATCCCATTTCCAACCATGGTTATGATATGTGAAATACGTAGTACGTCTGATAGATTGTGAGACGACCCTCCCATCCAACAGACTCGCGTACCCCGGGTCATGACATATGGTGTGCTGCAATATCTTGGGTTTTTGTATGTTTGATTGAGTTCAACAATGGCCATGAGTGTGAAAAAGAACATAAATATATTGGTAACAAGGTGTTAACGTGTTTGGCATCAAGTAAGGTGTAAGTATATTGAAGAGAGTTCATACCAGAAGAAAAGCACCAAAACCACTGCCAAGCACAAATAAAATACCTCCTAACCCCTTCAAGAAAATACAGGCAGCGACAAAAGTCTTGGACTGCAAAACACGAGGAAAAAAATCATTTTGCGCTCCAGAAGTTATCAAGAATACATGAGCCTTTACATCAACATGTAAATTGCTATTCCCGATTCTGTTATCAACAAACTTCTTGACAAAATGTAGCTTGGGAGCCCATTCTTTAGCTGCAGGTCCACCATCGTCTCTAAATTCATTGAACCTACAATATTGAAAGCCGCATCAGTAGAAGGCAACTCAATACAATGTTTTGAAACGGGGATGGTCGATGATTTATGTTGAAAACAAAAAAACCAGATGTTTATTTCCTTAAAATTTCTGACTAAAAAGTATGACTTGGGGATCACAACCATACACACAAACAAAATTTATCAAGCGTGTGAAAAAATTATATCGAAAACTAGAAGCCTCCATTGGTTTGAAAATCTGGGTGAGCAATCGGACTTTGAAAATCTTAATATGTCTGGATAGTTGACTGTTTAGCAAACAAGTATAGCTAATATTAGGGACATTGATGGCAAGTCTACAGAACTCAACTTTAACCTAATTTTGATTGCTCTAATTCCAAATGTTAAAATTTATCAGTAATATTGAAACAGTAACCCATATCCAAGTTCTCTTTTCATCCATTCTTATTTTTAGCCGAAATCTCCACATTTCGGTTTTGTCTAGACGATAACAATTTCAGATTTAAGAATCCACCATATCAGCTTTAATATCTCATCATAGAATTAATAATTTGATTCTTGAAAATTTATCATGTCAAGAAGGTGATACATGTGAACAATGAATTGTGATGGAGGAAAAACACAATGTCAGACTAAATGAACTAAGAATATCAAATGGTAAAAGTTGCTCATTTCATTGGCGGTTCGTAAAAAACAACGATACCTTCAAATTACCATCAACTAAATCTATTGAAGGATGACTGCAAAAAGTTGATCAGCAAATGCTCATTTGTATATCTACTCTGTATATCTTGGTATTTTAAGCTCCATTATAAATACCTAGAGTATGATAACATGAACTTACATTATCATAATAAGAATCATCACCAGAGAGGAAGCACTTTAAGCAAGCAGACCAAAACCAGGTGGAATGTATCCCATAATCAAGTGGCAGAAGAAGTTAAATTTCGAAAAGTATATAGGAAAATGTACTTCATTGAAACAATCACAAGTACCATAAGCTCTTGTCGAAAATATCAAAGTAGTGGGATCGAAAATATCAAAGTAGTGGGAAAAGCTGAGGTCCTCTTTCTTGTTGACAACGGCAATTCTAAGCAAAAGTTCCGTAAAAATTTAATCTTGGCCCCTTATTTTCATTTTCCACAGTGTGAAACAGCCTTCGCCACTCAAAATAAATAAAAAACATGGTTCAGTTCCAACATAAAGGAATGTCGACATTCAGGAAGCATGGAAACCACGAATGAAAAACCTGAAAACTCAGGGTCCAATAAATCGTGCCTATCAAGGACGAAACAAAAACAAGAAGCTATATATATTTTGTTTTATCTTCTGTGATTCATAAACGTTTTAGCTCATTGCTCCGCCAAAGAAAAAAATGGTAGATCTGAAACTATGAGTCAATGCCATAACAAATATTTCTACCTTCAACTTATTAGCATCTCCACATAGAAACACGTTCACACATCTATAGCTATGACATATCTAATTACAGGTAAAGAGAGAACACTGAAAAAGAAAGAGCGAATTGGGTTACATTTGCCACGCAGACCGGATGAAGATGGAAGCAAAGAGCAGTCTTCCAATAAAAGAAAAGAAACCCATCTTTCACAATGCCCAGCCTTTTGCTCTTCCGCTTTATCCCTCTCCGTTGCGTGTGTGCTGAGTACCGTGAAAAAGGGGTTAAAAAGATAAGGGATCGAGATTGAGAAGGCAAATGATGTATCTTGATAAACTTCATGTCTGTAAGATGATGATGATGATGATGATGATGATGATGATGATGATGATGATGATGATGAATAGTGATTTAGATAATATCAGCGCTAATAATAATTCAGAGCACAGCTAATCATCAATTCTAAAAATGAGCTCTTTATTTCCTGACCGAATTTTTCACCAGCTAGCCGATCTATAATCTAAATGACTAAATGTGCATGCGTTCAATGGCTGAGTCAGCAACATGATTCTACTCGAGTTAATATCAAATTAATCCAAAATTTACATATTAATTTTTTGAAAAAAAATCGAGCAAGCCTGGGTGTAAGATAATGTGGCTCCCCCACTTCATGCGCCACTATGAAGGGTTAGTTCGATGTAATATGGCTATTAAGAGAGTCATTTCATTTTTTCACATGATACAATAGATTGAACAATGTCTCGATGAACCTTATTACCCAAGGTATTATCGAATAACTCCAAGTATGCTGTTATAGATGTAGATGTCTGGAGTCTGGTCGTTTGGAGTTTTGTTTTTTGTTAAACAAATTAACTCAGTTTTTAGTTCATTTTCAGACTTGATAATCAAAATGTATGTTTCTGGCAACTCAAGAATCCATGGAGAAGAATAGAGTGATGGATCACATGGAAGAGCAACAACAAGCTCCTCACTCTCTTTTTCGGTTTTGTTCATGATACTCATATGAGTAGTGTCATTATCCGGTCAGCATATGACACATAAATTGAGTGGATAAATTATGATAATTTATTCAATCATGATGTATAAATGATCATTATTTATCACACACCATACATATAATGTGTTTAGTGGATGATCCTCCATAAAACAACTTATTTGTCTCTTGACGTTTCATTTATTGAAATACAAAAACATTGTAATTAAAGCCTTTAATTACCAATTGATTTTACAGTTCGTAATTTTTTCTCGGTGAACTAGCTCTCAAATGTATCAATTATATATTGTTTATAGAAGTTTTATACAAATTAATTTTAAAAAATAACTATTTCAAATCTTATGTGGTACACACATCATATTGTATTTGTGCCTTTTCAACTTGTACACATGTAAATGATAAGTATATATTATATTATTAATTTTTTTGTGTGCACTTAACATTTCATTTTTTTTGCTAGAATTTGACTTTCTTCGTAATTTGCTTGTTCTCTTGGCCGTTGACTTCTTATGAATATCCAACAATATCGTCCGGTGCCGGAGGATCAATAAAGACAATGGATAAATCTCAATTTTCAGTTGAAATTACACCAAAAGATGAGCAAGATTTCGACAGAATAAGCGAGCTAAAAGCATTTGATGAAACCAAAGCTGGCGTGAAGGGACTAGTTGATGCCGGAATCACAAAAGTCCCTCGAATTTTCTTTTCCCCACCAGATAAATTTCAAAAGGACTCTAATCCCACCATCAATCCTGGATTCAACATCCCAGTTCTGGATCTTGATGGGATCGAAAATGACCCGCTTCGACGAAGAAATATAGTAGACAGAATCCGTGATGCATCGGGGACTTGGGGTTTCTTTCAAGTGATCAATCACGGGATCGGAGTGAGTGTTTTGGATGAAATGCTGGCTGGCACTCGAAGGTTTTATGAGCAGGATAATGAAGTGAAGAAAGAATGGTACACAAGAGATGGGATGGAAACAGTTGTGTATAATAGCAATTTTGATCTGTACGGGGCTGCATCGGCTAATTGGAGGGATACTACATACTGCAGCATGGCTCCTAAAATTCCAAATCCAGAAGAATTGCCCGAGGCATGCAGGTAATTTTGTTTCAAAACAAATATTTGTACTATTAAATTTTCACTGGGTGCATACGCTTTGTGGTACGATTATTTGTTCTGGTCCAGTTAGATCGATTTTAAAATATTTGAGTTACAAACTGGTCCAGAGTATAAGGTTTATGTATATCCACAGCAGAGTTTGATTTGAGTGAAATACAAAACCTCGATCGATGTTATAGATTTTGTAGGCTTAAGAATTTTGTGGTCTCTTCTGTTAGTCTTCTAAAGATGAATTCCTTGCAGGGACATCATGATTGAGTACTCCAAGCATGTGAAAAAATTGGGTCGGCTTTTATTCGAGCTATTATCTGAAGCTCTTGATCTCGATGCAAATCATCTAAACAACATAGGTTGTTCTGAGGGGCTAGCCATCTTGTATCACTATTACCCTGCATGCCCCGAGCCCGAGCTGACATTAGGAGCAAGCAAACATGCTGACTACGACTTTCTCACTGTTCTACTGCAAGACAACATAGGAGGCCTTCAAGTTCTGTGTCATGATCAATGGATTGACATTAACCCTGTGCCAGGAGCTCTAGTCATCAACATTGGGGACCTTTTACAGGCACTCTTCTTTCAATTACTTCGAATGTTTTTATCCCAAGTTTTTTAGACAAACGGAAATCATATTTTCAAAATGTAGGAACAAAATTTACAGAAGGTATCTGATCCACCTATCCCTTTGAGAATGAATATGTGGTATCATTAGTTCGTGGGGTTCTCGGAAACTTCTGTCAAATAACTCATCAGCTATAATATTTGGTGTTACATCATTTTCGATATTGACCAAATGATATATATCCAATTTGTGTTCAGTAATTGTGTCATCCCCCATGGTCATGTCCCTGTGTTAATATACTGTCATCTTGAATGTCTTTCATCAGCTGATATCAAATGACAAGTTCAAAAGCAGCCAACACAGAGTTGTAGCAAATCTTGCTGGCCCAAGAGTATCTGTGGCATGTTTCTTTACTACTGGTTTGATGCCATCGTCAAAGTTATAGGGACCTATAAAAGAACTGCTATCAGAAGAACACCCTCGAAAGTACGGGGACACCACAGTAAGGGAATACTCACTGCACTACAACGCTAAAGGCCTAGGTGGGACTTCTGCTCTGTTGGATTTCATGTTATAAATCAACGTTTCAAGACCTGTCGTTTACAGAATCTGTGTGCCATGATTAATGGTAAAATTGCTATAATAACAGAACATCTGTTTCTTGTTTTTTGTTGTGTACGATCTGGGAAGAATTCGAATCTAAATTGTATGATACTGCGGTTAATTAGATCAGTACCCACCTGCTAGATCCAACGTGCAGTGTGTGGGACTGATCAACATTGATCAGGCTCATGCGTTGCCAACATATTGGGCCGTGGATTCAAGGGAGTATCGAATTTTCCAGATACTGCATCCTAGCTCGAAGGCTTTAATCTCCTATTGATATTTTAATTATTAAAAAACAGGAAGGAGATGAACATTTTGGTGAATCAGTTTGTCTTCTCAATATGATATTTGCTTCCATATCCCTATAAGTAATAAAAATATTAATGTTTCATCAAACACAATAATGAAAGACAATTTAAGAATAATAGAAAAACAGGAAGGACCGCATTCTTACTCCATTTTCTACCATTGTCGATGTTTGCTTCTTTCTTTTTTTTTTGTGACAGGAAAGCTCGAAATTTAATTACTTGAGATCGTCTATTACAAGTCTAACCAAGCAAGAAAAAAACTCGTCATTCACCCAAACAAAAGATGAAGGGGATGAAAAAGCAAAATGAGAAATATGATGAGCCACTCTATTGGTCTCTCTACGAACATGCACAATCTAGCATGGGTATAATCTCGGCTGCTCAATTTCCAATGTAACCATGGTTCTCTCAGTCGGTAGTGACGGCTTGCACTTCCAAAAGAGAGTCTGTTGTCATGTGGGAATATATATTTCGGATGTTGTTTAAAAGCTGTCGGAGAATTGAGAATCAAGAGTACCTTAGACAATTAAATGGCGGTGACTTTAATTAGAATAAATTTCAAATTGAACTTGGTGGAATCAGTCAAAGGGGCAGTGCCATAAATCTCCCTTATTTGCAGTATTGTAAAAGGATAGCTAAAAAAATCCAAATATATTTAAATTTGTAAGAAGTAAAAATAATTTCAAAATAAATACCTTTGCCAAGTTTGTATTTTTATCTTACAATTTACGTCAATAAGTTTATGTATATCTTACATTTTTACGGGTAAGAGATACAAACCTAAAGAGATGGTGCATGTAATATTAGAAGTTATCAGATTTATTTGTTATTTTTCACAAATATTAAGAAAAATATATGTAATATTTAAATATAATTTAATTTTTTTTGTTAATATGACATGAAAAGTTAAATTAGTTAACTTTATTGTAAATATAGGGGCCGAGCTATTTTATAATGTTCTGTAAACAAAACCTTCCCGTTAGAAATAATTTCAAGTAAAATCGCTAATGTATTTCTAGCATTAGGCTTGGAATTTTTTTTATTATTATTATTTTAAAGTTAATAAATAATTTAATAAAATGGTCAGAACTGTGAGATTTAAAAATCTTGGAGTTACAGACGACAGTGAGACATATGTACAGGAAGGATTGATCAGAAAGTCAATAACGTATTGACCAAGATGTGTGTTCTTTTAACATTTTTTTTCCTGTAAAAGATTCCTCGAGAACCAAGTCAATCTCACCAAACAATTTAATGTTAATAAAATATTTCTTAATTTTTAAAAAAATAAATTTAGAAAACAAGTACAATGGTAGCTCATTTGTTTCTAAAAAATAAACAAATTTTTTAAATTTTATATATGTTCATTAAATACTTGGAAACAAAGAAAATAAATGGTCGATCCCACTTTCCTTTTAGGCAGTTTGGAAAATGATCGGCAAAACAGATATCTTTCTTGCCAGGACAGGCCTCAACCTTTGACCATGTCACAACAATTAGAGGATAAAATTTCAAACCAAAACTAATGTAAAGAATCGCACGACAACACCACATTAATTTCTTTATCATAAAAATCATCTTTAATAAAAATAACTAAATTAGAGTGGGTATTTTAATTTTTTTCGAATTATTAAAAAAATGGAAGATTTTGCTTGGAACATGAACAACCACTGTTCCTCTATCGGGCTCGCTCGATGTGTATTTGTCATATTAATTATAGTCAACAAGTAAAGCATGGAAGGTGCCGGTCCTTTTTCCGCTTCATACATCTAATTTCTTCACTTTTTAGGATGTCTTTTCTACATGGAATTTGACTTTTCGTGTATATATGCAATAAGACTACTTCAATCTCAATCGAGTAATTGACGGGTGTGTTTCTAGATTGGGACCCGATTGGACGTTTTTTTGGCAATTTCTTGGCGACTTCTTCCGACATATATTCAAATTCTTCCGGTCATCCATATGTAATTCAAAAAACACCCAACTCCAACACGCAGTGCCCCTTCAACTCCTTTAAACAAAACAAGCTAGCAAATATGAAGTAAGAAGTTCATTAAGAAATAAGTAATTTTTCCAACCTGCAGAAATGTTAAATATGTATAACAATTTTATTGGCAGCCAAATTTCTTTTCTTAAGATGATTAGATACCTTTTAACCAACCATCTGCACACTTTCTTTGGGCACATCTTCGTTTTCCCACCTTAAAAAGTGGTCCACCGAAATATATATACATTCACACGTCCAAACTTCGTATTACCCATCTTCTTTTCTCTCCCCCACACAAATCATCTCCAACTACTATATGCTTAAATTCAAATTGGGATTCTCTTTCTTTTTTATATTTTTGAAAGTAGACTACCTTTTTCCCCATCATTTATGAGCAAATAACACGTTCGCGACAGTTCAGAATTTCAGAGCGTGGCAATCTCATGTTTTCAAATCTTTGCCGGGTGTTTGATCTCAAGTATGGTTTGGAAGGAAGGAAATTCAAGTTCATGGATGATTTGTAGTGCTCCATCTTAATGTTGTACACTTTTTTTTTTTTTGGCTGGAAATTTTTGAATAAGTATCTCTGAATTTATTTCTGTAATTAAATCCTTTAATCGAAATAGCATGTCACTCCCTCCCATTCAGAGTCCGCCATTTTCACATTTTGGCTCGTCTTTATCTTCTTCACATGCTAGCTTCCCCATTATCGCAGTTGCCGTTATTGGCATTTTAGCGACATCTTTATTGCTGGTTGGCTACTATGTCTTTGTTATCAAGTGTTGCTTGAATTGGCACCGAGTTGATCTTTTAGGCCGGTTTTCATCCTCTAGAAGACATCTTGTTGAAAACCATTTAACTTATGGCTCTCAGGTACCGGAAAATCTTGGGCTGAACGAAGCTGCGATCAGATCAATCCCAGTTTTCAAGTTCAACAAAGGAAAAGGAAAAGACCCAGCAGTCCGAAACTCTGGCGAATGTGCCATCTGTTTGATTGAATTTCAGGAAGAAGAGAAGCTGAGAATCATCCCAAATTGCGGCCATTTCTTTCACATTGATTGTATAGATGTTTGGCTTCAAAACAACGCCAATTGCCCACTTTGTAGAACAAGCGTTTNTGCATTGACAGTAGGAAGAAAGATGAGCATTTCCCTGTATTTCAGTCATTTCGAAGGTCATTCTCCATGGATTCAGCGGACGATAGACAGTTGTATTCAGCTGTTCAACAGATAATAAATCAGAAAAGGGACGCAATCGGTACTGAGACTTCAAGTGCAAATGAAGGTTGCAGCAGCTGCAGAATTAAAAGATCTTTCTTTTCTTTTGGTCATAGTCGAGGTTCAAGAAGTGCGGTTCAACCAGTTGAGTTGGAGGCGTTAGGCTAGTTACCTTTATTTTATTTTTAGGTATATATTAAATTATTAAAAACTTAATATGAGTGATTCTTAGTTTTTTTTTTATACAATGAGAATGATTTCTTATCTAATATAAATCTATACCATCTACACCAGTGAGAATGAATATCACTCAACCAAATAAATAAGGAGATCCTTGACGATTCGTAATCACATTAGCTAGTTCGCACTACTTCGAAATCTACATCACGATATGTTATCTAGTCGAGCTTAAAAATTAATAATCGAATCGAGCTTGAATTCAAGTATTTTAAATTTTTTCGAGTCGACTGGACTCGATTGTACCATCATTTGGATATTTTATATTACATATCAATGTATATGTTTTAATGAGTGAAAAGTTAAATAGATATTTAGTTCAATTTATGTCATGATTTAAATTTATTTAGAGAAAATCGAATGTAAATTTTTGAAAAAGATAATTTAAAGACAAAAACTTGTGTGAGACGGTCTCACGGGTCGTGTTTTGTGAGACATATTTTTTATTTGGGTCATCCATGAAAAAGTATTAATTTTTATGCTAAAAGTATTTCTTTTAATTATGAATATCGGTAGTGTTGACTCGTCTCATAGATAAAAATTCGTGAGACTGTCTCACCAGATACCTATTCTAACTGAAAAGATGGGGCATTATAATATTTAGATATATATTATGAAGAAATACAATCAATCA
>NW_027359909.1:0-2762 GCF_012295235.1 Primulina huaijiensis | reverse complement strand
CGGGAGTTTGGGCCTGACCTTGATGGGCTCATCCAAGGGGTATCAAGGTCATTAATTTGTCAAAATTAATTAATTAGGTCATTATTGTTAATTAAAAAACCTAAACCTATAATTAAGAAAATTAGTTTAAGGGTTCAAGATTTCAAGAAAAATGTTAGTAAAGAATAGGGAATATTATAAGATTTCAAAATTAATTAATAAGCCCAACACGTCTAGTCGTGGATTCGATTGGAGATTGAAGATTTCAAGAAGAACGTTCGTAAGTAATACTACAAGAGCTATTTCCGTTAACTCTAACTCCGGAATAGTTGGTGTCAAGTGATTAATTTACTAAAAGTATAATTATTAACACCACATGAATGTTTAATTTGTTTAAACCATACGTGTGTCCAAATGCATTATTTGAATGTCAAATAAAATTTTTAAAACTTCAATTGTGTCTTGTACCCGAGAAAAAACGATTTCCCAACATTCAGTACAGTCACATTGATGGTCAAATAAGGATAACAGGACAAGTAATCTTGGAGCTTTTTAACCGTTTACACCAAATTCTATAATAGTTTAATAATGTAAAGTAAAGAAAAAATGGCTTGTGAAATTAACGTGTAGTGTGACTTACTTTTTATTTTTTTTTTAAATGCAAGTCACATGGCGTGGCTTGCTTAATATTTTTTTTTAAAAAAAAAAAGTAAGTCACGCCATCTCAAATGACGTGACTTGTTTAATAATTTTTTTTTTTTGAAATGTGACTTACATTTTCGTTTTTTTTAAAAAATAATAATAATAATAATACGTGAGTTGTTTTAATTATTCCACGCCTCATCACATGCATTAAAGGCAAAGGCTGCAACAAGCACCTGCAATATTAAAGCTGCATAATATTTTTTTTTAATGCAAGTCACGTCAAATGAGTTGGCGTGACTTGTATTATATTTATATTTTTTTAAAAAGAAAGTTATATGACATGAGTTGATAGACATATATTTATTTTCTGTGATAAAAAACGTTAAGAAAAATTTTAATTTAATTATTTAAAAGAAATATATTTGTATCGTCGATCGATACAATGTGGTCAAAAGCTGCAAACAACAGAATCAGGGCATTTCTCATCATATATTGTACTAAAGAATTGAGGTACGTCATATAAGGATAGACCGACAGACAGGACAGATAATGATAATGCATCGGGTCGGTGTTCAAGATTTGAAATGACTTCAAAAGGATATTGTGGGGCCCTCGACTCTCGCGGGTAATTATTATGCATTATTTAATTTAATTACCGTTTAATTCTGCAGCGGATAATGTGATTTTAAAATTTAATGATAAAGCGAGCCCAAAAAGAAAAAAAATAATTTATTTCAAAAGATATTTGGTAGNGCAAACTACTTCAAAATACTTCCGAGCTCATCCATAACAAAATACTTAGACGATATTATAATTAGTCCAACATATAACTCTACTCATATAGGGCAAATGGGGACATATGCAGTCCAGGTGACTCTAACTGCAATGGACGGTATCACAGGTTCTGTCCCCACCTCTACTAACAAACCCGAACAATCATAAAATACTTCCTCTACCAGTGTCAACAATCTCTCTACGAGCATCACTCTATATGTGCTCTCCTGAGACCAGTCATCTCCCAATAGAACTATGTACGCCATCTTTCCCTGATTATCAACCACACACAGAAGATAACCGCCCCAAAGGGGTAAGCAATAGCCCAGTATGATAATACCGAAATAAAAACAACATGCAGTGTAATGAATGATATATGGATGTAATGCATGATCAGGTTATATACACATGCATAGGAAATCAGTATATCGGAAGCTGCACAATCAGTAAATGCAGTGCACAACAGCTCGAGCAATAGGCAAGGCTCGGCTACACTGTCGTAGGGACCACTCCTCCGCCAGTCTACTACCGTGCGCCGGTCAGCTCGCCAGGGACTACAGACATACTGCGCCTTATCGGCCTACAACATCTCTCGGGCTAGTCGCAGTTCCGTATCATCCCGATAATCCCCTCGAATCCAAACACTATATCGAAAGAAATAAATACTGGAATCGAGGCTCAATATGTAATGCAATGTCATGTCATGCATCGATGCTACATATATATGGAAAATACATGTGTGTAAAATATATTTTATTGCAGTGCATCGATGTTTATGTAATGTCACAAATAATTCACGTAGAAAAATTAATGCCATATAATTCATGTTCAACAAATACCAAACTTTACAAATACCTGTTGTATGTTACACGGTAATAACATACCTTTTGTAAAATAAAAGTGAAAAAAGAGTAGACTTATCGCCACAAGAACCTATTCTACATAAATTAGACAATAATTCAATATCAAATATTTTAAAGTTTATACTTAAGTAAAGCAGCCGTGTGATGTTTAATTTTTAATTATTTAATTCCTCTACTATGTCTAGACATACTATAGATGTTGCTTTTCCTTAGAATTTATTCGTATGTATTGATCAGACTTTATACTTATAATAGGTCTTTCATAGAGTCTATAAACAACTAAAGCAGAGCTTAAATAAGAATCATAAACCAATTAAGTTATTTCCATTTCTCACAGATACCAACTTATCTATTATTTAAAGTCAAGAAACAATTTATCCAAATAGTTTAATTTAATGGCATCAAAAGAATTTTAAGAAACACACTGAAGTGATTAAAAAAATCATGTAAAAAAAACATTTTGAAGATTTCTCCATATTTGGCCATAAATAGAAAACAACT
>NW_027359908.1:0-417 GCF_012295235.1 Primulina huaijiensis | reverse complement strand
AAAAACACACAACTCAAGCAAAAACTTTGCAAATTTCATCAAATTCTAATATTTATTTACATATTCTTTGTTATAGTTTTTCAGTTTAGTCAATTTTCATTTTTCTGTTTCATTGTTCAAAGTTTGTAAAAATGTTTTATTTCAATCATTAGTGTAAGGTCCAATATTAAGAAGACGTAATCCAACTACATGCGAATTTAGGAAACATGAAAAATGAGTAATTAACTGATTTTAATTACTAATTGATTATGTGGCATACATTCTTACATGTTAAATATGATTTTATTATCATCATGCATAAAATTGTATTTTTAAGGAATATAAAAGTTGCGATCGAGGAACGGAGATCGAGAGCTGAAAAAACGTAAAATTTTTTTAATTATTTAAAATATGGTTGATGGTTTTTCCATATTTTTG
>NW_027359907.1:0-230 GCF_012295235.1 Primulina huaijiensis | reverse complement strand
TGCACATGGATCTTTTTGGTCTCATACTAGTCATGAGTTTAGGGAAAATGAAATACACCTTGGTAATCGTTGATGATTTTTCAAGATTTAGTTGGGTTATCTTTCTTAATCAAAAGATCAAACTGCTGCACAACTGATTAAGCTTTCAAAATATTATTAAATGAAAAATAACTTGGAATTGACATAATAAGGTCTGATCGAGGGACTGAATTTTTCAATCAAAATCTTTC
>NW_027359906.1:0-487 GCF_012295235.1 Primulina huaijiensis | reverse complement strand
ATACATGAAGTTTTACGCATAATAAACATCACAACACATAATATGGCGAGATCGATGCAGAAAAAAATATTATACATGTCTTGATGATTAAAACTCACGAAACGACGATACCGACGCGGCGAGGATGCGAGGCCGATCCGGGACGACTTGTGGCACTTTTCTTTCAATAAAATGATCGAGAATTGCTGAAATGATGAAGGGGAAAGGGTGGTGGCTGCTACTCTCCAAGAACCCTACCCCTTTTCTTAAAAAGATGAAAATGAAGAATGTGTGTGTGCAAATGAAATGTGTGTGTGACTTACTGGTGTGGTGTGTGTAATTGTGTGTGTGTGCGTGAGTTAATAATTAAAATAAAGGTAATTAGGGGCTAATTAGCTTAATTAAATAATTGATAAGCAATTACATAGTAATTAAAATACTAATCCCCCTTAAATTACTAACATCCTTAAATTTAAAATAAATACACAATTGTTAAACTTTTGAAAAT
>NW_027359905.1:0-562 GCF_012295235.1 Primulina huaijiensis | reverse complement strand
TTTTCAGCTTTCCGTAATTCACGGTTTTCTTTTCTTTTCTTCTTTATATCTTTTTGTCTATCAGACAAATGTCTTTTCTTCCTATAAGGCCTTTCGTCTTTATCTGTTTTTTTTCTTTTTACCTTTATTAGGTAAGTCCATACCAAATTGATCACAAAATTTACCTAGTTGTTTTCTCTCAAGTAAATTCTGTATTTTAATTTGATTATTTAATTTTAATTCATTACAGAGAGCTAAACCCTCTTGGATACAAATACTTATTAATTTATCATAAGTATAACTATCATAAGAAATATTTATATCATCCTTTTTTAAGACTTTTCGAATTTTTTCTGCAAAGAGAAAGGGTAAACCATCTATAAATTTGGCTTTTCAAAGACTATTATTACAGTCTGGTATCTCATAAATTCGAGATAAAAAAGTATCTTTATACCATCTAAAATCAGTAAGTGTTTTACATTTTAAATTGCTTAATAAAGTACGAATTTGTTCACTATTATGAGTAAATCGACCAGTGAAATGTTCAATCATTGTCATTATTAATGAATAAACTATATTTTCT
>NW_027359904.1:0-2302 GCF_012295235.1 Primulina huaijiensis | reverse complement strand
TTCAAAATTTCCTACAACACACATAAAGATAAATGGTCAATAAATGAATTAAGGACCATGTGTGTTCAAGAGGAATGAAGGTTGTTAATGGAAACAAGAGATAATATTTTTATAACTACACAAAGAAAGTATAAGAAGCAAGAAAAAGTCAAGGAAAAAGAGAAAGGAATAATTCCATCTCAACCTGACATCAAGAAAGAATCCAAATGTTTCTTATGTAAAATGACGGGGCAATGAGGAAGGATTGCACTAAATTTAAAGATTGGCTTGCAAAGAAAGGTATTCCTATTTCATTTGTCAGTTATGAATCTAATATGATTGATATGATTTATAACACATGGTGGATTGATCTAGTTCTACAATCTATGTTACAAATACTTCGCAGGGTATGCAAAGTTTAAGGAAACCTCTAGGAAATTAGTGGAACATCTATTCAGGAAACAATATGTTTTCGCATGTGGAGGTTATTGGGACTTGCTGCCTTGTGTTGGATAGTGGTATTATTTTAAAGTAGGAAAAGACATTTTATGTTCCTAGTTTTTCTAGGAATTTAATTTCAGTTTCAAATCTTGTACTTCTGGTTATCTATTTCAGTTTTTGGATAAATCAATAAATTTATTTTATAAATAACATATTGTTGGAAATTGTACCATGATTGATGGTATTTTCTCTATTTATTTGCAAAATAATAACACCACTATGCATTTTCAAGGAGGTATTAAAAGATGTGTAATAAATGAAGATTCTTCTATATTATGGCACAGGAGATTGGGAGACATCTCCACAGAGAGGATTAAAAGATTAGTGACTGATGGAGTACTTAGTACTTCAGTTTTTACTGATTTTGATACTTGTGTGGACTGCATAAAAGGAAACCAGACCAATGAGTCTAAAAAGGTTGCCAAAAGGAGTGCATAATTAATAACAATCATATATTCAAATATTTGTTGTCCAGATATGGACATATAAAATCCGAAATACTTCATCTTCTTAATTGATAATTAATCAAGATACATGTATAGCTACATGCTTCATAAAAAAAACGAAGGACTTAAAGACTTTAAAGTTTCCAAGGCTGAAGTTTCGAAGCAATCAGAAAAAAAATTAAGATCGTTAGAATCGATTTAGGTGGAGAATATTACGGTAGGTACACTGAGAATGGACAAGCACCTGGTCCATTTGCGAAGTTTCTCCAAGAGAATGGGATTGTTTCCCGATATACTATGCATGGTTCTCTGAACCAAAATGACGTAGTTGAGAGGAGAAACCGAACATTATTGGACATAGTAAGAAGCATGTTTAGTAGCTCCAAACTTCCTAAATCTTTGTGGACTGAAGCTTTTAAGACAGCTGTGTCTATATTAAATCGGGTTCCATCTAAGTCTATCCCGAAGACGCCATTTGAATTATTATAAGGTTGGAAACCGAGTTTGCAACATATACGCATTTGGGGTTGTCTATGAGCATCCTGATTTTCGAAGAAAACCATGTAAGCAATAAAACTCGATATTTAAGCTTGAAATTATTAATTAAAGAAACTCAACCACAGACTTAAACTTTCAGCTCAAAAAACTCGAGGGATTAGCTTAAAAGAAATCTATACGATACGAAACCACAATAATCAAAACATTGTCACCGAAGGAGGAAACCCCTAACTCATGAACCTAAGATTCTAGCTCAAGGGAGCCCATTGATCCACGTCCTAAAGGAGCCAAAAATTCAGACATGGGAGCAGTTATAATTTGGACATAATTAAGATGTAAGAAATGACCCTTGAGTTCACCAAGGTGACCCTTGGTTTTGGATAAACTTTGATCATTTGGAGTTTGGATAAACTTTGATCATTTGGAGGCTACTTGGACCATCACTTGTGGGCATTTGGAAGGCCAATTTTGGCTGCTATAGGGGGGCGGGAGGATCTACCATTTTTTCACCTATAAATACCTAATAATGTGGTGAGAAATGACACACCAAAAACTCCCACAAAAATCCCCCAAATTTCGTGAAACGTCTACTCATTTTAAAAATGCGGAAATAATTTTTTTTTAAAGCTCGCATTTACAAATTAACTTTTAAAGTAATCATATTTATTTGATAGTAAAATTGTACAGTTTAAAATAACCATGAACAAATAAAAATCTTAAAATCATCAACGCGTAAAAATGTTTATTTCTTTTCAATCTCATAAATCATAATGCGGAAAAACGTATGGTCCTCGGGTCGTGTCGTCGCACCAGGTCTGCCTACTCAGATTTCAGCACCTCCAGTCCTCTCATCATTAAGCTCACCTGCATCACACACG
>NW_027359903.1:0-510 GCF_012295235.1 Primulina huaijiensis | reverse complement strand
TTTATTTTTATATAAAAACAAACTAAGAGGAGAAGAAGAAGAGGAAACTTAAAACATGACATTTTCGTAAACATTTTCATGATGTATAAAATTTAATTAAAAACATTTTCATGACATGCATAACATAAATCTTAACCTTTCCCTTTTTTCCTCAACATGACATAACATAAAACATTTTTCATGATCATAAACATTTTCCTTTTCCTTTTCCTTTTCCTTTTCTTTTGTTGAATTCAGATCGTTAATTGTGACTTTCCTCACATGACATGATCGATGGATCCATCTACATATAACCACAGTACTGGGCGGCGAGGACATCAGCGACGCTCTCACCGGTCAACTGAGCCTTGGCCTAACATGATCGAATAGAAATACGATCGTCGGGGCTCCCTCTGGAGCCTTCTCCCATAAATGGGTTTCCTCTGGGGCCTTCTCCCCACACGATATTCCCATTCTTCCTCAAATCTCATAACCTCAAATTCGCAATAATGGAAACACGATCGTCGGGCT
>NW_027359902.1:0-556 GCF_012295235.1 Primulina huaijiensis | reverse complement strand
TTTTTTTTTTTTTTTTTTTTTAATATGCAAGTCACGCCGTGACTTGCTTAATATTTTTTTAAGCGTTACTTGTTTAATATTTTTTTTGAACCGTGACTTACATTTTCGTTTTTTTTAAAAAATAATAATAATACGTGAGTTGCTTTAATTATTCCACGCCTCATCACATGCATTAAAGGCAAAGGCTGCAACAAGCACATGCAATATAAAGCTGCATAATATTTTTTTTAATGCAAGTCACACCAAATGAGTAGGCGTGACTTGCATTATATATATATATTTTTAAAAAGAAAGTTATATGACATGACTTGAGAGACATATATTTATTTTCTATGATAAAAAAACGTTAAGAAAAATTTTAATTTAATTATTTAAAAGAAATATATTTGTATCGTCGATCGATACAATGTGGTCAAAAGCTGCAAACCCATGAGATATTTATTTATTGATAATTGGATGGTAATGAAAGGCTGTAAAGCCAAGTGCTTTATCTGTTTTGGAAGCATCCATTTACTTTGCCTATATAATACGAAGAGTTGTGTTCTAAGTTTTTCTC
>NW_027359901.1:0-2344 GCF_012295235.1 Primulina huaijiensis | reverse complement strand
CGTTGCTGAGGGATGGATTCGATTTTTGGAGGTTATTTTTCGTTACATGGATATGACAGACGTTGACCGAGTTCGTTGTACCATCTATCTGTTGAAGGCCGACGCTTCCTTATGGAGGGAGAGAGCGGAGCGAAGGGTGAATTTGGCTACATTGACTTGGGAGAACTTCAAGAATTTATTCTACGACAAATATTTCACTTCTGACGTCCGTCTAGGCTTAAGAGGGAGTTCGTGAGTTTCCATTAGGGGGATTCAACTATTGCTGAGTTTGTGCCGAAGTTTGATATGGGCTGTCATTTTGTGCCCTTGATTGATAATGATGCGGCGAATAAATTATGACACTTCCTTGATGGATTCGCGATATGATTCTCTCTAATCCTACTGATTATACTATGCCTTTGCTAAAGCGTTTCGAGCCGAGCACTCACTGAAGGATATTGATTGGAAAATGCAACGCAAGAGGAATCGTTCCCAGCAAGCTAGTCAGCATAACAAGAAACCATTCACGGGGCCACCTAAGCGACCGGGACAACCGAAACCACAAGGACAACCACAAAAAGAAAATGTCTCGAAGACAACTGAGAAGGCACATTGAAAGGAGAGCAATCATCATCATTTCGTCAAGTGCATGTGGGGCACCTACAAGTGCTTCAAGTGCAGAGGAGATGAAACAGAGCTAGTGATTGCCCAAAGCTCAAGCAACCTACGACTGGAAGGGCATATGTGATGAATGCTGAACAAGCGGAGCCAGACACTACGCTTATTACAGGTACTCCGACCATATAAGCATTTTATATTGCTTTACTGTTTAAGATAAAAGCATGTATGCTATAATTAAATCCAGATGAATTGAACTTGATGACTTAGAATTGAATGTTCNAGGCTTAATTGCAGAATTCAAAATTTAAGGGGCAATTTAGCAATTTACGAAAGCTTAAGGGGTTAATTGGCAATTTCGAAATCTTCTACGACTAAATGGAAATTTTCAAATTTTAAGGGGGCCAATTGGTAAATTTAAAAAATTAAGGTGTTGAAATGATAATATGGGAAACTAGAAAGGCCTAGATGATATAAAATTTCTAAAATTTATGGCCGCAATCGATAATAATACAAATTTAACAGGACGAATATTGCTAGCGGGATGGCTATCTACGCTTTACTAGATTCTGGAACTACACATTCTTTCATATCTGAATCATTCGTGAAGAAATTGGGAATCTTACCAGTAGACGTGGATTCAGGATTCAGAGTTACAGTGCCTTCTGGCGAACATATGGTTTCTAGTAGCATGGTTAAGGATGTGGAACTTAAGTTGCAAAAGAATATTATAGGAGCGGACCTTATAGTACTACATATGCCCGAGTTCGATATTCTTTTGTGCGCTGATTGGCTCACACTGAATGGGGCTACTATTGATTTTCGGCAGAGGACAATATCTATTAGGCCACAAAATGGAAAAGCATTTATCGTCGAGGCGGCACAAAACAAACAAATTCCGCATATTATTTATTGCATGCGTGGGAACAAGCTTATTCAAAAGAGTTGCCAAGTTTCCTTGTTTTTATTATATATGCACCCGACATTGATAGTCAATCTATCAAAGATGTGGACGTAGTTAAGGATTTCTTGGACGTATTCCCCTATGATATATCTGGCATCCTACCAAAAAGAGAAGTGGAATTCGCTACCGAGTTGATGCCCGGGACAGTGCCAATCTCTAAGGCACCATATCGATTAGCACCCGCGAAAATGAATGAATTAAAGGACCAAATCAAAGAAGTGTTGGACAAAGGATTTATTCGCCCTAGTTTTTCCACATGGGGAGCGACATTGTTATTTGTGAAAAAGAAGGATGGAACTATGAGGTTGTGCATCGACTATAGGGAGCTAAATAGAGTAACAGAGAAGAATAAGTATCCATTGCCCTGAGTCGAGGATTTATTTGATCAATTGCAAGGAGCTTCAGTATTTTCAAAGATAGATCTTAGGTCTGGATATCTCCAATTGAGGGTAAAGGAGTTAGATGTACACAAGACGGCTTTCAGAACGCATTATGGGCATTATGAGTTTTTAGTGATTCCTTTTGGATTGACTAATGCTCCAGCGATTTTCATGGATCTAATGAATTGCATATTTCAGCCGTATCTCGATCAATTCATTATTGTTTTCATCGATGATATCTTTATCTATTCGAAGAGCCGTGAGGAACATGATCAGCATTTGAGGACGACTTTGCAAGTATTACAAGAGTAGAAATTATATGCGAAATTCAGCAAGTGCGAGTTTTGGCTAGAGAGGCTAGCATTCTTGGGCCACATTGTGTCAAAAGAGGGAATAGAGGTCG
>NW_027359900.1:0-426 GCF_012295235.1 Primulina huaijiensis | reverse complement strand
TGTCACATCGGTAATTTGTTGGTGCATGACTGCATGTCTCGTTGATTTGCCATAAAGAAAGCTTAGAAACACTTTTTCCGTCCAAATTTGCAAATATAATTCCTATTTAAATTTGTCTAATTTATTATTGGTCGGCAGGAGTAAATATCTTAGACAAGTTTGACTATATGGTTGATTAATTTTTTTCCAATTTCAATAATTATTGTATATTATAAATAAAAGAAAGAAAAATATGGAGGATAATATAAGTAATTTGATTGATTTATGATAAATAATTAATACATAAAATTGTAATAAAACAACTTATGAGATTTTATTAATATAAAGATACCGCGAGATGAAATTCTTCCAAATAAATAAAATGATTTTGACATCATAATTACAATCTTTACCATATATTGAATTTGAGATTTTAATAACTAAGTT
>NW_027359899.1:0-413 GCF_012295235.1 Primulina huaijiensis | reverse complement strand
TCGTTAGCTCATTTATGATCAAAGTTGCCTTTTTTTTTTCCAATCAGATATCGTCTAAAATCCGCTAATTTTAGGAACTATGTATAGAGAAAAAATTCAGTTGAATAGTAGAAGATTCCAACTACTGAGAAAGATAAATATTCAAACTTTCATCTGAATAAAACCCAATTAGTCCAGCACACTTTCAAAAAGTATTATATCTGATCATTTAGATAATTAAGTGTTAAGATAGTATTGTAATTTATTACATTCGAATAGCATTTTGTATATTATCTATTATCAGCAGATATATACTAGGAGTTTCAGTTTGACATTGTTTTGTATAATCCAAAGTCTTCTAGTGTGAGCCTTCCGAATGGAAGAAAAGATGACGTATGAGCTTGAGTCTCTAAACATCCAGAAACATACGTGTG
>NW_027359898.1:0-5249 GCF_012295235.1 Primulina huaijiensis | reverse complement strand
GATATATGAATTAAAAAAATAAATAGAAAAAAGAAAGGAAAAAAATATCCAAATAGGAATATAACATGCAACTGAATGCTTAGAGAATAAAAATTATATCCACTGAACAACAGTAACTTACATAAAATGTTTTGCACTTTATCAATATATATATATAATTATTAAAACAGACAATGACACTAAAATTTAATTATTTTAAGTATCTCAAATTTAATAATATAATGTATATAATATAAATATATACATAAAAGCCAAATTACATGTGATTCATGTCCTAATCTTAGTGAACCTTTTAGCTTTATGTAAAGTTGGCAATTGTCGTTAAAAGCTTCATTCTTTTACCAAAATATGCCCTTTTTCGTCAAATTCCCATCAAAACTTTCATGACGAGTTCATTGGTTGGAAAAATAATTAATAAAAGTTTTGATTTTCGTCCTCAAACATAAGAAGTGTCACAATTTATATTATAAAATATTTGTCATTTGGTTATTTCATTCCATATATACAACATCAACCAGATTAAACACAAACCGTCGAACACGTTCGCCTTTCAGATTTATTTACGAGATCATCACGAAATGTCCATAAAATAATAATATATATCATATTATTTAAAAGTTGTATATAAATTAGCCAAACATTATTACTTGGATTTTTTTTACCATTTTATTAAGTGAGATTTAATTAGCTATATGGCAACCAATCATTAGTTTTTTGATACACCACTTGTTCATAATTATCAATTTACTAAATATAATAATTTATAAATATTTTATACACAAAACAGAGTTACAATACCATTAATACAAACCAACTAGTGATAAATTATTCACAATTTAGATATTTCTAGTATTTGTAACTCAAAGGTTGCAAGTAAAATATAGTAATTTGTTCCATTAATCGACCACACAAACATTTTCTTTTATCCATGGTGATATGATCCGAGTGAATCGAGTGAGTTGGATTGGGCAATCCACCGAATCTGATAAGAAGTTTATAAGAGAAAAATGAGCAGTAAGATATATCTCAAGTGGAGAGTTTTTCACTGGAATATGGTTGCAATGATGTCCTGCAAATAGGAAGACAAACAGGTGCATGGACGTTGGAGGGGTGTCCGACGTGATCAGTACGATGCTTAAGTCAGCAGGTGAACCATTATAAACATAAAATCTTATAGTGCAGGGGCAAAACTTAAGCATCACAAATTCTGAAACAGATGGATTATGAAAGCGTAGACAAACGAGGAAACTTGAACCGAGTCCGTCCTTAGTCGAGATAAATAGAAATCGAATTGATGTTGAAACACTGAGAGTCCATTTTGTTGGAGAAATCAAAAGATTAAAACTGGTCTAAACATTTTTGTTGAATTTGGAAATGACTGCCTACAGACTCCCGATTCTGTTAAAACTGGTTGCTTATTGAGAACCGGCTTATAGTAATGTGCTTGTATCCCAATTCCCACATTCGTCCCCACATGACAATCGTACCGATGCCTTTCGCTAAATGTATTGTGACAAAATTGACATTCATATTTTCCTTCCTTAATAATCACCCCATCAGTAATTCGCACTACAACCTTGTTTTTATTCTTCCGATGAAAAGATGATTGGTTCTGCAATAATTAATCACTTCCCTCTAACAGATCTTTGAAGGATTTGGAGAGAGATTCTAAAGTTTCTAGCTTTACATTTGTTAGATTAAGAAGTTGATTTCTTCATATTTAATCTTGCATAATCTCGAGTAGTTGATTTCTTTATGTTTAAATCTGCATCTTCTCGAGACAATATAAATATTCCTTCAGTTTAATTTAATGATTGGAATCATGAGATAATAAAGGAGTTTTAAACCATGGGCATTTTTATCTGCAGTCGTGAGTTTATGGCCATAAAAAGTTAATCATACCTTCTGACGGAGCCGTAATCCAAAAATATGAAATTTGCACCGTCATTGCTTGAGTAAAGGATTTCTAATTCAGATACCAACCATTGTAATTTTCTATTTGGAAAAAGGGCAAACACTACAATAGAACCGAGGAAGTCGGAAAAGAAACAATAAATGGGATTAATTATGGGAAATTGATTCACACCCAAATAGCAATTAAGAAGTGATGCATTCATGAATGATCAACTATTAATAATAACTCATAAATAACATTAACGCTCGAGATATGCTGGACACAAGAAAAAGACAATCAAACAATTGATGGAAGACAAACATAGAAGAAAACTGGGGGCCGAAGGAAATTCACAATTCAAACAACTCTAACCTGGAACAAAACCATCAAATAATACATCATAAAGTATATAAAATCTAACTTCTTATTTTAGTGATTCTGAGTATACTTGTCTCTTCTGCATATATATTGTCAGGTGTGGGCAATGTATACCAGATGTCCAGATCCAATTTTTTTCATAAATATGAAATTACACCCATAGCTTAAAAAATACATGAAAATAAAAAAGAGAACCTTTTCTTTCAAGGAGACCCAAATTTAGTTGATCTGCACCTGAAAGAAAAGGAGAACTTGCAGGGTGCTTTTTAACCAATTTATATCATGCAGAAAGGACGTAGGAAAAGAGGTGCCTAGATATTGATACTTGAATGGTATACAAAGGTTTTACAAACTGTAGATATCACTACAGATCATCTTATAGCCAAATATGTAATACATTGTTTAAGTACAATACATTAAAAAGTTGAGATTCTCAAAAAGAATGAAATGGTTTTATCCTTGGCACAAGTCAATTAATAACCAAATGCATTACAACAATTAACCTTTATATTTGAATTCTTAAGAATGAGCAAAAAAATGCTGATAAATATTTGTTGAAATTAACTTTTTTGGCGAAAATCTTTTTTAGAAGAATAATAGTGGAAAGTACATAAAAATTGGTTGCTGAAAATTTCAATATTCAGTACACAAACTATACATGGAAGCAAGAGAATTACATATGCAAAAGTATTCTGAGAATTCAAAAACAGAATGATTATCATGCCTAAATTCCCCCACACCTGTGACCAGTGCATGAAAAGTAATAAATTTAAATATATCTGTATTTCTTCCCAAAACACAACTTTAAGAAGGAAGATCAATCTAACATATCAAGTTTCACTGACTAAGCTTAGGGAGAATAAATACTAAATAAGTAAAACTTAAAAGGTTATCAAGCTTGTTCCACAAAACTAAATTGGAGTATATCGAGAAATCTCTAGAGATGTTGTCAGAGCCAATACTAACAATTTTCGGATCTGGGTCTAACTTTAAAAAACATCACATCATAATGTTTGTTCATATTCTTTTAGTTCTATAACAACATTTTTGAATTAAATCAATATATTAAAAACAATATAAAAATTAAACAACACACAACAGTCAAAATATTTCTATTAAAATTAAATAATAAGATAAAAAATATCCAAAATGATCACTAAAAAACAACTCATCTTGCAGTTTAAAGCTAAAAATATTAATTCAGTCTATATAATCATGTTGTTCAGTAATTTCTTTTTCGTTTGATAATATAGTCAATCAATTCAATATGTCTTCTGGCGTGGTTGATTGTGTAAATTTTTTGATAAACTTTAACTTCGAAAAACTTCGTTTTGCGCTTGCTATTGTAACCGGGATAGACGACAAAAATTTATAAGCAATGTGAGCGTTTGAGAAACATCCATCCACTTTTTAAAGATAATTAACTACATCAATTGCATATTTTGTTTCTCTTGTTAACGAGCACTTCAAGAATGTCAACTCAAAAAATAAAACATCTACATTAATATAAGAACAAGCTTTATGAGTCAGATGATAAGTTTTATATCATGTCAGTTTACTATAATATATAATAAATTGAAGGAATAAAAAAGATTTTTTGTTTATATTTATCAGAAAAAATAAATTTATATTAGAAAAAAATTATCGGAGACAAAGATCAATAAATTTTATAAATAAATTTATAAAGAGACCCATGAATAATAAAAAAAAAATTATATTGAGCCCAAAATAATTTTTTTTGTGATATGTAAGGAAAAAAAGCCACAAATAATAAATTTATATCGGGTCAATTTACACTACTATATAATATTTTTTTTTCAAAATTATGGGTCTCTAAAAAAATGGGTCTGAGTTGAATGACTCTCCATCCTCTTAATAGGAACGGCCCTGGATGTTGTTCGAGTCACCTAAACTTTCCACCAGATAACAAATAACAGCAGTCTTCATCCAAATGCTATAAAGAGCCTTTCTAGTACTAACTAATATTTCAGTCGGATATTCTCCAGCCGTCCCATAGATTAAATTACCCAAAAAGAACCCCTCAATTATACTACCATAGTACTTCTTTTTATTTTTTAAGTTAAACATTCGTAACATTAAATCAGTAAATCCCGAGTTACAATACAAGAAAGCCAAGATTGAATATTTCCATCTAGTCAAAGTAAAGTAGAAGAGCTATTGAATGCTCTATGAGCAAAAAAGTGTGCCACAGTATTGGTCGAACGATTCATATGCTTGATCGACACAAAATAATTCACCAGGAACATAGAATTAACTTCAAGAGCAAATGCACCAAAAGAACCAGTGTCCATATCTGGGTTGAGAACTACACGAACCGCCTCCTTGGAGTCAGAATAAATACAAACAGAAGAAACACCCACCGTAGACAAAGATCCATACCACAACGAATAGCCAGGATTTCAGCTGCAAGGACACTACTGGGATTACAGATGATAAGAGCATGGACACCTCTAGTTACTTCTTGTGGATCTCTAATTATCGCTCCAACACTAAATTTATTACGCCTGATATCGAACCCCGCATCAACATCTAGCCGAAATAAGTTAGGGCTAGGCGATTTCCATACATGATCTGCTGAGATTTGTGAGGTACATACTGAGATAGCACACTTTAATTTAGAGTAGCGAACTGAATCTAAAAATACATAAACCCAATCCACTCTAAATTTCATGCTCTTACCCTCGGCTTCATGCTTTCGAATACAAGTTTCACGCCAAATTGCCCAACAAAGGATCCCAAACAATTCGAATTCCTCCTGGTTAAATCTTTTGACACATATAAAGCACAATCAAGAAAGGAAGCATCACGATGTTTTTTCAGACAATACCAAAAAGGAGTATTTTTCCAAACATCCTTAATAGCCAAACAGAAAAGAAGACAATGACTAGTAGATGCATAATGAAAATTGCATAGCGAGCATGTCCCAAGAGTTGGAATATGATGAGAAAGCAAATTA
>NW_027359897.1:0-6361 GCF_012295235.1 Primulina huaijiensis | reverse complement strand
TCCTTTAGAAAGGGCCCAGTTCACCTATTCAGAAAAATGTAAGATAGGCTACACTTTTTTTCCAAGTCTTTGGAGTACCGAGGGATGATTGAAAAATAGATTATACTGAAGAAAATACCTTGTCGGTCCCAAGGGAATTCGCCACTACATGGCTGACCTGATCATCAATCTGATTGATGCATACAGCACCAAATTGTTCAGCTGTTTGCCACAGAGGATGCATGTGAGGATTCGCTTCACCAACCGGGAATATCCGGCTAAATACAACTCGGCAACCAGCAAGAATTTTCTGTTGTTCAGAAGCTAAGATGATTCTAACATCAGCTTCATCCAATGACTGGTGTGCAAAAAAGGTGTGATGTATTCTCTCAATAACCTGTTTTTTTTTTTAAAAAAAAACAAATTAAGCAATCAACATATCCTATCTATTGAAGTAATAATAATCAAGAATTTTATTTGCACATTCAGCAACACATCGTGTACAAAGTTGTCTGGCCCGCTGAAACAGTACCGCTAAAGAAGAAGCCAAAGTCCCAAATTCTGGCCTTTCATCATGGTCGATCTCAAGAAGGGAAGGACCCGATAGTCCAAATCGCCGTCTACTACAGGGAAAATAGATATACCTGATGGGGATAAACAAAAAGGAAGAGATCAATCAAAGAAACGAGGAGGGTAAGCTAAAAAGTTTATGGATTGAACAATATATCAAGAACAAGGAGAATCATTACCGCTCTACAACTATTAAATTTAGTTTGTTGTGAGGCCACACTCGGACAGAATCATCTATAATCACTACAGATGATTCCATTCCCAACACTCCCTCCAAGTCTTTGGTCTTGGGAACCCTGTCTTCACTATCCAAAGGATCCCCATCATCACCCCTCGAGATAACTCGCCCAGAAAATAATTCTCCTTTTGGATCAAGCAATTTTGCCATCTCAGTGGCATAATACTTGTTCCCCATGGTATATAGATGCAGCTCGAAGAGTTTACTGGCCTAAAATGGTATATAAAGAAACATCACAAAAAAAAGAAAAGGCTCAGTTATGATCTGATAAAACAAAGACTAACAACAGAAAGAAGAGAGGGCAACCTTCTCCAAGAAATTCCATATCCCAGGCCGCAATTTAGTCCACATTCCCATATGAGGAAACCGAAAAAGATGCCTCTGACTCTGAGGCTTTTCACGATCCTCCTCCTCTTTCTTTCTCAACATTTCATCATGGTGCGGATCAACTTCAACAAACTGGAAGTAAAACAGCAGGCAAAAAAACTTATTCTTAATTTCTTTCATATGTTTCAACAGTTTGTGATAAATTTAACTGCTAGTCAAAATATTCCATGCCTTGGCTGAATTAAGAAGAGTGTGATCGAGATCCAAGACAAGACACAACTTGTGAGCAGTAAACATTTTCTTCTGTTCCTCCATCCTCCTATTCCTCTCTTTTTGGATAGCAACCTTTTGTTGGCCATTAAATCCATCAAACAAATGCTCCACATCACTCCATGCAATCGTTGGTCGAGGGGGGACAACAGTTGGTTCTTCAGAACCCAAGCTCGCCCCATTATTTAGGTTGCCAGACTCAAAGTTCCGTCTCTTATTTTCAATCCCAACTTTATGAGTTGGTAATGACTGAGATGATGGAACCTCAGGTGGTATTGATGGAGAAACAGATGATTTAGATGAGGACAATTTATCAGCAATATTTCTCAGATTATTAGTGAATTGCCTAGTAATATCAGGTTGTATCACAGCACTAGAAGCCACTGATTTCTTCTCCAATTGTTCCTCTTGCCTTAGCGTCCCCAAGTTGCTGGTCATTGCCGAACCGGTTGAAGTATTTAATTTGAGTTGATCAGACCCAGAAGAACCACCCTTCTGATGTGCGATATAATAAACACGCCGTGGATCACGGGGTTTCATGCGAATCTTTCCAGAATCCTCCTGCATATTATATAATTGTTTACTAATATATTTACTACTACAAATTTGATAAAATATAGAAATACATTTTCATCCAATGTTATTAAGTTGAAGAGACAACCAAAGACAACAATGTTAAACATATAGAAAGTACATTTTCATCCAGTATAGGCAGAGATATACCCATGTTAAACATCCACTTTCCATATTCAAAGTTATCAAATGACATTCCCAACACAAATGCTCTGGGTTCATTTGTATATTTACTTTTTATCAAGAGTAAATGTAGAAATTATCTTCCAAAACTCTAGCAGAAAGAATCAGTTGCATGTCTAGGTTCAGTCGGGGAAAAAAAGAAAATAGGTGAAACGTTGCAGAGAGTGTCAAGCAAACAAAAACAAACAAGACTTGGAAGCAGCAAACAAGCAAGAGTAGCTGGAAAGGCATAAAGCAAGAGTACTGTTGAACTAGAAAAAACGGAAACTGAATACAGAACATTTAAAGGTTCCCACCACAGCAATCCCCTGGGAAGGTGTCTGATTTCCAGCTGATGGCTGCCCCAGAACGGCGACATTAGGCATCACTACATTTGTTGACGTTGTGGATCCAGGCAAAGAATCAGATATTGGCCCATGTGTCGTACTTTTGTTATAATCAAAAGACCTCTGGCGTTCCGATTTAAGTATGTTCATAAATATAGATGGATTCACTGCAAGATCTCTTAAGAGAGACTGAAGGGAAGCAGTCGCAGTGGGATCTGTCACTTGCAATTTTGTCATTTGATTTGTTAATGGTAAATTCAAAGGCCTGGTTCGAGGCAGAGAAGAGGATGGACTAGTCATAAGACTTGTTGAATATGCACCAAGTGTTGGCAAATTTGTGGTTGAACTTGGTAAAGATAAGGTGGTATTCTGACCCACGATTTGGAATTCCTCATTTCCTTTGATTGATAAATTAGATGCAATCAAGCTGGTAGAAACACCAGTCATGGCAATTTCCAAATTTCCTGAATTGCCCACGCTTCCCAGGATATGGTTTCCTTGCGTACCCTGCATTTCAACTGTTCCTCTGTCCTCCAACCAACCACCAGTTTTGATCACTCCTTGCACATCATATGTNGGTATTTGCAAGACCGGTGGTCATAGCATTGTTCATCCCTTGACCAGTTACTCCCATGGAGGCAGAAGAAGAAACAAATGGGTGACCCAAAAATGAGGATTTCACAGAACCACTCATTTGTTGCCCTAACATTGAGGTGTTTACATGACTGACATTCTGTACAGTAGAACTTGAAACTTCCCCACTCGTTTCACCATTTCCAGTATCACCTTCCTCGGAAGGAGTTGGGCTTGGAAGTTCGTCATTCCTGAAAAAGGAACTGTGACTAAACTTCTGCTGATAAGTGGAAACAGCTTTGACAGCATCAGTCTCATAAGGATGCATTTTAGCATTCTCATTCCTGAGAAATTGTCGGGGGACTGGCCACTCGGGTTTCACTGATCCATGTCCCAACAACAATCCTTTATCAAAAGGCAAAGATGAAGTCATAACTCGTGTAGGCGATGGAAGATTTTCTGCATCATAATCTATATGAAGATCAAGGAGTGGACGAACTGGTCGTTTATGCTTATGATTATCTGAGCCTGATTTTGAATCATCCGACGAGAAGCTGCTCTGAGTTTGATCTAGGGATCCAGTAGGCCTGAATAACATTTCATCCTTGTTCAGGCCAGTTAACCCATTATTAGCCTTCTGAAACAACACATCAGCATTAGTCTTACAAAACCCTAAATCCACTTGTTTCTTCGTATTATCAATGCCATCGCTGGGTGGAAAAGCCAATGAATTCACCGATAATATCATAACCTCCATCTGTGGCAGTATGCAACAAAGTGAGATGAATTAACTCTTAAAATCCCACTGTGGGACAAACTAAAGAAAAATCTCACCTCTTTCAACTGCTGAGGAGAGAAAAGAGGCGGCTTTAAGCTTGTCACATGGATCAGCAACCTATAGGCATGTTTGAAAGAAAAAACTTAACTACGTCGTTTATGATCAAATACAGAATAAAAGTACACCAAAAGAACATGCAAGACAGAACCTTGACAGGGTGTCCCTATTCTGTTCTTTGAGTCTTGGATTCATCGAAAAGAACACCTGCAAACACCAATTCTAAGCAACTTTCCAGAAGTGCACAAATGAGATGTTTCCCAACAATCCATGAGAAACAAACAAAACTATTATTGAGACAATGAGAGGCAGGTATATTTAGAAAAGTTCAATGTCATACTGAATTGAGACTCTCGATGGCAGTGTATAAATGTTTAGCAAGATAATCTTTCTCAGCAGAAGAACTCTCCGAAACCAATTTTTGGAAGCTGTCAGCTGACTTTTGCAAACTTGAGCACAATATAACAAATGACCTACACAAAGAAACCAAAAACTATATCAATTACTTGCTAAAAACTCAACGCTATCATCATTAACAAAAGATGAAGGACTCCAAAGTCAAAGCATTCCTATCTAACGTACTTATCAGCATCAGCCACAATCAGACTCTGGAGCTCTTTTTTTATCAAATATATCTGCTTCTTCTTCTCAAGATGATCACTCTCGTCCAGATTAACTTCCACCTCCTCTTCAAGTTCCATCCCTGAACCCTCTTTTTCGACAACCGACTCAGAATCCAAATCTATCTCCCCCTCCTCTAACTCCCCTTCCTCCTTCTCACCGTCATCCTCCACATCATTGACAACCTTATTAGCAGATATAAAAGTATCTGACTTGGCATCATTATTATCGTTAGAATCATTATCAGTGTTAGCACTTGCACCATCCATCATCACAAAAACCTCGTCCAAAGGCTTGTTGTTTACAGCCTGAGCCCAAGCCAAATTGTACAAACCAGAGTTGTAAGGCCTGGAAGCAGTTGGATACTTACATACTTCCCTCATCGTCCAACCCCTATTCCCACTCCCAGTTCCACCGCCACTATTTTGACTCGGGTTATTGCTGATTGCATTAATTTTCTTCGAATTATCAGTAATTTTGAGAGGCGAAGGAGACGACGACCCTTGTTTCGTATTAAAATATTCTTCGGTAATTTGTTCAACCGAGGCAGAATCTGAGATCTCCCCTTCCTCTACATCATGAACCTCAACTTGAACAAGTAGCTCCTCACAAACACCTTGCATTTTCCAAAATCTAATTCAAAAACTTCAAACCTCCCACCAACCCACAACACAAAACGATATCTTCCCAATCACCCACCAGCCAAAAATCAAAATTCACGCAATAAAAAATAAAACAACAAAAAAAAATCGGGAAGTCAAAACGATCCGTTTAATTGTTGACACATACGAAGAAAGAAAATCACCCCCAAATCAAAGGTTCCTGGGGGAAAAAAGAGCAAGGAATTGATTGCAAAACAATTTTGAATACGATGAACACAGAGATCACACCAGAAGTTAAAGAGGTACTTCAAATTACAGTGGTTTTAATCGTCGATTTCGTATGCACTACTCGATTAAGTAACAGATCCGCGTGGTTATTCTTCAAATTTATAGATTAATTTCTGCCCTAATTCCTATTAGGAATCGAAATCGAAATCGTACGGCTCCGGAAGAAAGAGAGAGAGTAATTTAAAGTAAAAACTAAAAAGGACGAATAAAATATGAAGTGGGTTAGATCCCTCAATATCTAGAGATCGATCTGTACACGCCAACTTTTGAAGTTAAACTCTCTTTTTTAGACCAATAGGAAAATAGAAAAATTATGTTCAAAAAATAAATAAGAATATAAAAAAAATTTCCAAATAAATAACAACATTTTTCTAAAAAAATTATAGTCTAAAAATATATATCCTAATTCATTTTAGTTTATCGATATATGTCCACTCGTTTGATTTGATATACTAATTTTAGGGTTTATAAAAAGGGAAATTGGCTTTCAGTCTTCAGCCGTCGATTTTTTTCGTGTTCAGTCCCTGGGTACTTTTTTAGTACCACATTTCCACATAAAGTGTACCACATTTTGTATGACATAGTACCACAATTTTGTGGGTAGGGAGTGAACCCAAAGAAATATTTTGATTGGGGATTTTTCACCAACTTCTCCTTTATAAAATATAATGTCGATTTTGTAATTTTTTATATTTATGTATTCATTACATCTGTATTTAATGTATATGACAATTATTTTCTTTATAGAGTAGATATCTTGTGAGACGGTCTCACTATTTTTTATCTGCGAGACGTGTCAACCCTACCGATATTCACAATAAAAAATAATACTCTTAGCATAAAAAGTAATATTTTTTCATGGATGATCCAAATAAAATATCTGTCTCACAAAATACAATCCATGAGATCGTCTCGCATAAGTTTTTGCCTCGTTTTTATTTGAGACATCCAAATTACAAAGTTTCCTAATATTCCT
>NW_027359896.1:0-4361 GCF_012295235.1 Primulina huaijiensis | reverse complement strand
TGATAAGAATGTTTCATGATAATGGTTCCTAATGAAGGATGATACCATTTCTGCGGACAAGCATGCTCTCATTATCCCTCAGTTCATGGGTCGTGGAAAGCGAGTCCATCCTCTTCCATTTTCCGATTCTTCCATGACTGGTAATTGTTTTCTGTTGGTCCTCGATGTTCAACTAGTTTCCTAGACGTTGAGCTTCAATTTTTTCGACAATATTGCAGTGCCACCACGTCCAATGGATCCGAAGAAAGACTTAGCTGTATATGGATATGGTACTGTTGCTTGGAAGGAAAGAATGGATGAATGGAAGAAAAAACAGAATGATAGGCTTCAGGTAGTTAAACATCAAGGAGATAAATGGGGGGATGAGCTGGATGATCCTGATTTACCTAAGTAGGTCCACTCCTTCGGTTTCCTATTTCACATAGTAGTTGTTTTAATTATTATTTCCAAATCCTTTTAGATTTCATATTATCTATCTGCGATCCAAGTCTTGCTTTTGCAACAGCAGCTTTGCACTCTTTGGTGCTTGTGAAATTAATCTTCTCTTGACTGCATGTACCAACTCCCTTAGAAAGTTGTATTATTGTATCAAATCAAGGTTCTAAAATTCGCTAGGCACTAGTTAGACGTCAGACCAATGCCTACGCCACCTAGGCGGGGACTAGGGGTCGCAAGTCGGATTTCAGGGTATCAACAGAATAAGATAAGTTTGGTGTGTTAAGGGCATGCTAACAAATCGTATTTTTGTTAGACTTTGGCTTTAGGGTCTATGAAAAAATTACTTTTCATGCCATAAATCTTCGATATATTTTATCTCCATTTCAGTTTTCTTTTGTAAAAGGACCTGCACATGCTTCTTTGTGTTCATCCTTTTCACTTATTTTTATCTTCAGTTATATTTGAGGCATGCGAATATAGTAGTAGTTTGCTTGTTGTCTATATTTTCTGCAACTCTTAAAGATGTAGGAGTAACTGTAGGGGCAAGGCTGCTGTATTATAGTTAAGAGAAGTTTGACAGCCGTTGATTCATGACAACATTTATAGATAGTGTTGATGCATATATGAACCAATAAATTTAGTTATATGCCATTATTAAAGTGATCAAACTATAAAATTAATTTGATTTCTTTCACTCGTACCTCTGTTGCTCCAGTTCATTTACCTTATATCTTGATGTTTTCTATTGTAATTTACAGGATGGATGAAGGCAGACAACCTCTTTCGAGGAAGCTACCAATACCTTCAAGCAAGATAAACCCTTACAGAATGATCATTTTACTTCGAATGGCAATTCTTGGGTTGTTTTTTCACTATAGAATTCTTCATCCTGTCAATGACGCATATGGCTTGTGGCTAACGTCAATTATATGTGAGATATGGTTCGCTGTCTCATGGTTGTTTGATCAGTTTCCAAAGTGGTCTCCAATTTTGCGAGAAACGTACCTTGATAGACTCTCACTGAGGTAAATATTTCCGCTTTTTTTAATCTTTAATTTTTATGCCCATTTTTTTATCTGTATCGCATAAAACAGATGACTCCACTCTTCCAGGTATGAGAAAGAAGGAAAGCCCTCTGAGCTAATGCCTGTGGACATATTTGTGAGTACAGTGGACCCCATGAAAGAGCCGCCACTCATTACTGCAAACACAGTTCTTTCTATTCTTGCTGTCGATTATCCTGTAGACAAGGTTGCTTGCTATGTCTCAGATGATGGTGCTGCAATGCTTACTTTTGAAGCTCTATCTGAAACATGCGAGTTTGCCAGGAAATGGGTCCCATTCTGCAAAAGGTTTAGCATAGAACCTCGGGCTCCTGAATGGTATTTTGCTCAAAAGGTTGACTATTTGAAAGACAAGGTAGAACCAACATTTGTTAGGGAACGCCGGGCAATGAAGGTGTTTTAACTTTTCCCTTATTATCTGTTTCAGAAATAATTTCTCGTCATTGACTTAATATTTATTTCTTCTATTTGCTATTTGAAGTTTACACTTTACACAACCTTTGGGTTTATGCAAAAGAAAAATAGGTGAAGAAATGGTGTTTTCGTTTAAGATGAGTAGATGACCATGCCCTGTTTATAAACTACCAAAAGAATTTGATGGCTTTTTCATAGAGATTTTTCACTTTTTGGGTTTGAAATTTGATGACTGAAACTTTCTTTCTGTAACTGTTATCATTCAGAGAGAGTACGAAGAGTTCAAAGTTCGAATAAATGGATTGGTGGCCACTGCACAGAAGGTTCCTGAGGATGGTTGGACCATGCAGGATGGAACACCGTGGCCGGGAAATAATGTCAGAGACCACCCTGGAATGATCCAGGTATAGTGAGCTTACTCTGATTTCATGCTTCCTAAGTTCCTATTGACGGGAATGGTACTGTCTAGAAGAATTTGTCATTATATTTTGATTTTTCCCAACAGGTGTTCTTGGGTCAAAATGGTGTTCAAGATATTGAAGGAAATGAATTGCCTCGTCTCATATATGTTTCACGTGAGAAGAGGCCTGGTTTTGAGCATCACAAAAAAGCCGGTGCTATGAATGCTTTGGTGACTATCTTCTTCTCTCTTCCTACCATTTTGGATTTATTTATGTTTTCCAGAGTAATTTTTTGCATCTTCAGCTATCTTATCTATAGTTTATGTTTTTTTAATTCCAGATACGGGTGTCTGCTGTCATCTCAAATGCTCCGTACCTACTGAATGTTGATTGTGACCACTACATAAATAACAGCAAAGCTCTCAGGGAAGCTATGTGTTTCATGATGGATCCTCAAGCTGGAAAGAAGATATGCTATGTGCAATTTCCTCAAAGATTTGATGGAATTGATCGGCACGATAGATATTCAAATCGCAATGTTGTCTTTTTTGATGTATGTATGGTTTTTAAGGGTGTTCTATCACAAATTATGAGTGTTATGCATGTGTTGTTCTATGTTGTCTTCTGTAAAAGGCTAATTTTATCTCAATTACTAACAGATAAATATGAAAGGACTGGATGGGATCCAAGGTCCAATTTACGTCGGAACTGGATGTGTCTTTAGGAGGCAAGCCCTCTATGGATATGATGCTCCCAAGAAGGCAAAACCGTCGGGGAAAACTTGCAATTGTTGGCCCAAATGGTGTTGCTTCTGTTGTGGATCTAGAAAGAAGAGCAAGAAAGGGAAATCAAAGAATAATAAGAAAAAGACTAAGAGCAGGGAAGCTTCAACACAGGTTCATGCTATTGAAAATATTGAGGAAGGAATAGATGGTAAGAGTAAATTTCAAATCAAGAAATTTTATAAATATTCTAAGAGTATTTGAACACTACTGATGACATTACATTTAGAAAAGAATTAAACGAATTTCCCTGGTTTTTATGTATTGAACTCTTGGTATTAATAGTGTACCTTTCTCTCATGTGGCAGGAATTGAAAGCGAAAAACCAACCTTCATGCCCCAGATTAAATTCGATAAAAAATTTGGACAATCGCCTGTTTTCATTTTTTCAACACTTCTAGAAGAAGGTGGTGTTCCACCTGGAGCATCATCAGCTTCCCTCTTGAAAGAAGCTATTCACGTAATTAGTTGCGGCTACGAGGATAAAACAGACTGGGGGAAAGAGGTATGTTGTTTCCATGTAGATATTTTTTCCATGTAGATTTTTTTTCCCCAAAGATCTTATAGTGATTTTTGGCATTAATACTCGTGTTCTTCACTATCAGGTCGGATGGATTTATGGTTCGGTTACTGAGGACATCTTGACTGGTTTTAAGATGCATTGCCATGGCTGGAGATCTGTTTACTGCATACCACATCGGCCTGCTTTCAAAGGGTCGGCCCCTATCAATCTATCGGATCGTTTACACCAGGTTCTTCGGTGGGCTCTGGGATCTGTTGAAATTTTCTTTAGCAGGCATTGCCCTCTTTGGTATGGATACGGGTGTGGTCTGAAACCATTGGAAAGATTTTCTTACATAAACTCGGTGGTATATCCATTGACATCACTTCCGTTGATCGTTTATTGCACCCTGCCAGCTGTTTGCCTTCTTACCGGAAAATTCATTGTCCCAGAGGTGAAGAATCTCTGCTAGAAAATATTTACTTTTAGTTAGTTTGATCATCGTTTTGCTGACTATTTTCTTTTATGTTTTAATATACAGATCAGTAACTATGCGAGTATAATTTTCATGGGCCTTTTTATATCAATTGCTGCAACGAGTATCTTAGAGATGCAGTGGGGTGGTGTTGGAATCGACGACTGGTGGAGAAACGAGCAGTTTTGGGTGATTGGTGGTGTTTCATCTCACTTTTTCGCTCTAATACAAGGTCTGCTCAAGGTTTTGGCTGGTGTAAGCACGAACTTCACTGTTACATCCAAA
>NW_027359895.1:0-540 GCF_012295235.1 Primulina huaijiensis | reverse complement strand
TATCAAATCGCATGCCAATGAAACGTTGCTGATTTTTACTCTGCATGTCTCGCGCTCGAGCGGACATAAGTTACCGCTCGGGCGCGGAAGTTTCTTGCCGAGATACTCAGCTGAACATCTCTTGGCGCTCGGGCGGTAATATTCTACCGCTCGGGCGCCAAACATTCTGTCCAAGAAGAAAAATTGGCGCTCGGGCGATTCTTTTCTACTGCTCGGGCGCGAGATGTTCGGTCTAACATCTTGGCTTATAATGTAACGATGCCCGGCTTCTTCATTTGAGTTCCTATAACCTCAATTCTGTCAATTAATCAACGTCTGATTACATTAATTAAATCTCGGGCATTACATTTCTCCCCCTAGATATGATTTCGTCCCCAAAATCACATGCAATCAAATCAGATAAAGAAAGAAATGTATAACAAAATCAATCAGAAACTCACATCAGTCAAATATTCTGCACATTGTTACTTCATATCAGACTCAGTATTCCAGGTAGCCTCTTCGATGCCCTAATGACTTTATTGTACTTCCCACAGCAGA
>NW_027359894.1:249390-249465 GCF_012295235.1 Primulina huaijiensis | reverse complement strand
GATTTGAGCTGTCAATTTGGGTTGGGTCTGTCGGTTTGGCCTGCAACCGCCACACAATTTAAGTGAGTTGGGTTG